>NC_056725.1:1444408238-1444708238 GCF_019279795.1 Protopterus annectens | reverse complement strand
CAACTTGGTGGATAATTATCATCCAGTCAGCCATAAGGAACATCTGAAATGTGCCCTTACTTCTACATTCCTGTGGCAGTTGGCACGACTGACCACAATATTGGACCCAAACACGTATTCTAGTGTGCATGCTACTGTCCTGGCTAGATTGTTTCTTGTGATTTGTGCTGTGACAGAATTCAGCAAGTCTTATTTCCCCTCCTCTCATGACAGTCAAGAAAGTATTGATATGTCACCCCCACCCATCACTACTGGCTCCCCCAGTACTTGTCTCACTAATTGATCTAAGAATAGTTGGGATAAAGTTACAGAACCAGTTAGATGGTACAATCATTTTTACTTTAACCAATAAGTAAAATATATTGCCTATGAAAACACCTATTTGTTTTCAAAACACTATAAAGATACCTCAGTTAACAAACATTTAAAGCCTACAAATGAAAGGATTATCTTTTTTAATCACTGTATAGCCACCTGACACTGGGAATGTTGGCTCTAGGTAATGGTCACTATTGAAGTGACACCCAGACCCCATGTCCAAAATGGGAAAAAGGGGAAAGACAAGAAAGAGTGCATCATTACCTACTAATAGTAAATACAACTCGACAGAATAAAAATTAGGTTGTCAGAAACAAACATACTACACCCACTACACATAATATGCATCTCACATGTAGACAAACTTATGCTGTGACACTTAAATGCAATTGTTAAAAACCCCAAAGATCTTCTATATTCCAACTGCACAAATTGTCCTCAGCCAACCAAAAAACACTCAAAAAAGCAACACTTAACACAATACAGCACATGCAGCCACATCCAACGGGTGCCTCATCTAACAAACTCATAAGGCAAGCCAACACATTACGCAAGACTCTAGTCATAGGAGACTCCATTGTGCGACATACTGATTCCCCACTCTTCAGTGTTGACAAAGAGAAAATAATCACCAGTTGCTTATCAGGAGCCAGGATCCATCAAGTTAGGCATAGACTCAAGTCGTTACACCACATGTACCAGTATGACAGTCATAGTCCATGTAGATTTAAATGACCTGAGATGTACCTTTTTAGAGACTATATGAAGAGAGACATTAGGGATCTCTCAGACTATGTGTCACAGACTGGTATGTGTCTAGCTTTGATCAGCATTCTACATTCACCAAGAATGATGCCAATATAAGTACAGAAAAATGATTGACTTTAGTAATTGGCTTAGTTTCTGGTGTTATTCTAAGTGGATACAATATTTATCAGCATGAGAGGATATGGTTTGAAATAAAAATCAATCTTGCAAATCCAATAAACTCTCCAGCAGTTAGGACTATTCCAATGCAAACCGACTTTTATTAATTGATGTTGTTGTGTCTTTCAGCTTTTCCTGGTTAGGGGTCACCACAGCGGAACTCCGGTCTGCTAATGATTGGCAGGAGATTTTTACGTGCTGAGTTGCCGGCCCTGACACACAACCTTCAATGAAAGTATGCCCATTCACACATGTCTCCACACAGAAGACACTCTAGCTGAGAATCGAACAGGACAACGTCTTACTGTGAGGTGACAATGCTACTGCAGCACCACCACCGCAGTCCCCTTTTATTAATTGATAATCTCTCAAAATTCCAAACTCCTCCAAACCCCAGGAACACAGCAGCCTATGCTCAACTGTTCTTAGGAACTCTGTGCAACCATATAAGTTTCTGCATAGAGGCTGCTGTGCCTACCATAACTAATCTCAGGACTAACCCCAGAAATAAACTGTCCTGGTGGCATCCCAAATTAAACAGGATATACAACATAAAGAAAAAAAAAATTAAAAAATCAAGAAGTGTGATTCCCATAAAGATAAAATATCTTTCATCAAAGAAAATAGGCAACTAAGAAGGCTAATTAGGTCAAGGAAAGCCAACTCTGAGGTTAAGATATCCTCCCAGGTGAAAGATAACCATAAGGTTTTCTACAGTTATGTCAGAAACCTCAAGGGTAGCATACAGCAATGTGGTGAACTGGTGGTTAATGATGCCACATTCACTGATCCTGGAAATATAGAAAACCTGTTAGTGGACAAATTATTTTCCAACTATACCCCCTCTCACTCCCAAACACCTCCCAAAATATCCTCAAACATAAGCCCTCGGACTATAACTATGGAGCATGTACTGGCTGTACTCACTAAAGCCAAGGGTACAACCTCAATAGGCCCCAATAACATTCCAGGATGCCTCATTAATAGTCTAAAATATGATTTATCAGGATGTCTTGAGTCACTATTTAATCACAGTCTTAAAACAGCCTTTGTGCCACATGAATAGAGAACTGTGATGGTCATACAACTTCAAAAGGAAGAACTTTCAACATATCCTGGAAACTACAGACCAATTAGTCTGATTAGTCTTATTTGCAAAACCACGGAAAGAATTATAATGAAAATTATCAACAAGGATATGAAACCTGCAGACACTAGATCAGTCCCAGTTTGGCTTTATCAAAGGTAGATCATGCTTACTGAATGTAATGGACTTTTTTGAAACAGTCACTAATACAGCGGATGAGAGGAAAAGTGTACATATTGTCAACCTAGATCTAGCTAAACCATTTGATATAATACCTCACTCAGGCATTGTCAACAAACTTACAGAACTAGGTAGAAACCCTTTTATAACATGCTGGATATCTATCTGGCTCACTAATAAGACCCAGGCGGTTATAATCTGTGAGGCCACCTCCACAAAGAGGCCAGTCACCAGTGAAGTCCCCCAGGGCTTTGTGGGCCTACTCCTTTTTGGCATCTACTTTTTGCATGTCAAAGCCAATGTCAAAGGCCTCTGACTAACCAAGTTTGCAGTTGATTGCAAACTGGGAGCAGTCATTGAATTCCCCACAAGATGAGAATACAGACAAAACCATGGCTTAAAACTTATTGCCAAGAAATGTATTATAGTACCCTTTTGGAAGTCTGCCTCCCTGGCTAACTACATCATCAATAAAACACCCATAAAAATGGATTCAGTAGTCAGGGATATGAGAATTCATGTAGATAGTAACCTAGCCTTTGACCAATGTGTCCAAGGTCATAAGAAAATCCTTCCATATTGCTCAGCTTATAAGCAAGGACATGGCATCTAGGTCCAGAGAGGTTATCATACCACTGTTCTCAGCACTCATTCAGAACCATCATGGAGTATAATGCCCCCCTTATTATTATGTACCTGAGCAGGCACATGCAGCAACTGGAATGTCTGCTAAGGTTCCTTTCAAAAACAATACAGAGAGTAAACACAATTTCCTATGCTGATCGCCTAAAAGCCCTGCATCTTTACTTGGTATCATACAGGCTTCTGAGAGGTGATCTGTGCCTTGCATACGAGGCATCCCTGGACCCTGCTGTGATGAATATTTTCCACATCTATAAAACAAACTGTATCAGTACTAGATTAAAAGCCCTAAATTTTGTTTGTGACATAAATAAGAAATGTTGGGGAGACGGATATGTTTCTCAAAGAATTCCTATTGTCAGGAACAGGCTCCCCATCCATGTGAAGAAGAGTTCCTTCCTATATGTATTTAATCACAATTTAAATAATGGATGAATTATTGGAAAATCAACCTGATTTTGTTCTTATGTCTCTTGATGAATAGAGGCAGTCAGTAAATAACCCCTACATAAATCAAGGTTGTGGGTTGCATTTGGGTTGCACTGCTAAGTTTGTAAGAGCTGTAGTGGTCATTAGCCTAGTATATGCCTATGAACCTATGAGTGTGCCTCCATTGAGATGTGTGTGTGTGTGTGTGTGTGTGTGTGTGTGTGTGTGTGTGTGTGTGTGTGTGTGTGTGTGTGTGTGTGTGTGTGTGTGTGTGCGTGTGTGTGTGTTTGCATTTGGGAGTGTGTGTGTGTGTGTGTGTGTGTGTGTGTGTGTGTGTGTCTGTGTGTGTGTCCATGAGTGATTGTATTTGTGTGTGTGTGTGTGTGTGTGTGTGTGTGTGTGTGTGTGTGTGTGTGTGTGTGTATGTGTGTGTGTGAAAATGCCCCCACATAATACACCTGCTGGCTTCTTCCATCGTTGTGACATGAACTGTTTGTTCTGTTTTATTTGCATCTTTAATTAATGGAGAGGACCACTAGGTCATTTAGTTCTTGACTAGGCATGATTTAGGAGGATATTTATAGTAATGCCAAATTGCCAATATGAATGAAGATACCGTAGGAATCCCCTACCCGTATTTAGGATGATTACATAATCAGACGAAAGTCAGGCTCATTAGTAGCTAGGCGATGTCGAAAAGCATTCCAAAGAGTCAAATGGACTAAATGTGAAATTGTAATACAAACATCAATTGTGACAAACTGAATCTGTTTCCTGATCAAGAAGAGACAGTACTCTTGGCTATACTATACAATGCATATATTTTTCCATGTAGATCCTATTTTAAAATGAAGCATCAACAAAGTCTCAAAAGGCAAAGTCCTGAACGTAGAAGCAGGCAAAAACTGTCAATTTCTAAAATAAAACAACAAATTTTCTGATATTAGTATTAATCAATGAAGGAATTATCATGGGAAAGAGTGACTCTTTCATTTATTCATTCACCAATACCTGCTGTATCCAGTTCAAGTTCACAGGCGAACTGGAGCCTGTCCTGGAACTCGGTGGTCAAATTCAAGGAAACTAATTCCTAACAGGTTGCCAGTCCATTGTAGGAAACACACACACACGCACGCACACACGCACACACACAGACACACACAATATTGGAAGAAAATTGTAGACTGCAGTATTTACTTACAAGGAACTACAAGTGACAAGATAAAACCTAAAAGTTATGGATGTATTGCTCACAAGTCCCAGGTTATAGAAATCGCTACTACTAATTAAACAGTGAGAGATGGTTGCAGGGTAAGAAATAATTTATCTTGCAGCTTTGAAAATATCAATGGCCAAGACTGACTGAAATGGTCTGACACACAAAGTTAGCAATAAACAAATGACAGGCATGTTGACTCATGTTAAGTGAACAGACATAACAGGAAGGCCTGCAAGTGGATGCTGTACTAAGGTGAAAATTATTCTATGTATTTATTTGTCTTTGCTGGCCAGGGAAGTCCAACTGGGCAAAAATCCATTTTCAGCAGAGGCCCAGAGGGAAAAGCTCCTCAGTTACATAACATATATTACACAAAAGTAAAACACCTTTACACAGGTAGTAAATTTTACATGAACAGTATACACTTTTGCATGAACAGTATACACTTTTGCATGAAAAAGGAAGTACAAGTGCTGAAAACAGTAAAAGTTTACATGCAATGGATACACACCATTTGTCATCTAAGATTCAGATAGACAGCCTGAAGCCACACCAGCAAATGACATGATACTGATGAGAACTTATGATGCTGTAACTTTCCATGGTACCTACCTGCAGCATCTGTGCTCCATTTCCACAGGCATTTCATTTGTGAGATATTTAATGGTGTGGTATAATCTGCTCACATTCTGTAGACAGTAGAGGTTTTCAAAACTGCCAACATCTGCACCTGTAGTGTGGCATAAAAAATATTATTATAAAAACTCTGATTTTGTCCATTCCATAATTTTTTTTCTTAATGTAGTTTGGAAACCACATAAACTTACCAGCTAAACTGCGCTGTTCTTGTCATGTACATACCTGGACACATGAATTTAACAGCCAACAGTTTTTGTATGTATGGACAGGTGTAATATATTTTGTGTGTGTGTGTATATGCCCCCACATAATACACCTGCTGGCTATAGGTGTTTAGGCTCAAACCCTGTACCTTTGCTTTAGGGTAAGAACAGCCTAAAGTCCCTAACCACCACCATTTCTGAACTTTGTTCAGATTTGCTTTTCTAATGGTTGTGAGCTATGGTGAGAACTGAAGTTGCATTTCTCCCATTATTGTTTTTGATGTTTGTCCAGGTTTTTTGTGCTAAGGTGTGAAGTGAGAACTGAATTTGTATTCCCTCATTATTGGCTTTGTTTGTCCAGGTTTTTTGTGCTAAGAGGTTGAGAGCTATCTAAATGATAGCCATTAATTTTGTCTTCCTATTTTCTAAATTGCTGATTTAGCATAGTGTTATGTTGCACTGACTATAGTGCATATGGTTCTGGGTTCAAAACATGCATGGTGATAATACATCATTTTATTCTAGCAACTTTTCAAAATTATACAAGCAATGTTTAAAATGTGTCCCTGTTTTTTGGGCTTTTGCCCTCCCCCCCAATAAATGTTGGCTTTTTCCAGATTTCTTGTGCTGCAAAGTTCAGAGATACAGCTGAGTGTCACCATTTTACAAGGAGCTGAGAGCTGCAGGGGAAGTTAAGTTTAGTGCTGCTTATGTGCAGTCGTCTTGTACTCTTAATAGCACAACAGGTAGTATACTTGCTTTTGATGCAGAAGGTTGTGGGTTCTTCTCCCACAGTAGATAGATGCTTTGCTGATACTGTACTGTGTTGTAAAGGGGAGTGGATGCTATAGTCTCTTTTGGCGAAGATATCTAGTAGTTATGAACCTATCAGTTTGCCATCCATTCCCTATTGCAATATTACTAGTGTATCATTGTTTTTAATGCAACATAGGCAATTTATTTCTCAAAGGCAACAGGCACATTATTTGTAGATGAAACCATGAAATATAAAGTTGTTTGCTAGCAGCAGCCTCTTCATTAGTTACAGATTTCTCTAATGTGGAATTACCAGTTCAGAGATTGTGCGTATTTACTGATACTGGTGGACTGTAGAAGTTTGAGTAGACTTTTATGATGGAAGGTGTATCAAAGAGCATGTGTATGTTTCATGTGCAAGGGCCCTATGATTTGAAAACAGCCCAGAGTTAATCTTTATCTGCCACTGGCAAAATGTATTCTCTTTGAATGTGGGTTTCAATGCTGTTTCAATGAATGCGAGTTTCAAGGGCAGGGAAGATTTAATGCTAAGTCTAGTTTCATTGTAAGACTGCATTGCTTTGTTTAGCAGATATATATTGGTGTCTGTGCTGTAAAATGCAAAATAAAACTTTTTCTGGCAAATCATTTAGGAATGAAGTCATTAAATAATGACCGACGTTAAGTTTCAGACGTCATAATCTTCAGAAAAATGCATGCTAAAGCAAGACCTGATATTCTAGCAACTGTCTTAAGTTTATACAAGGTCAATTTTTAGCACTGTTTGTATGTTCCCCCAATATATTTGGCCTTGTCCAGATTTCCTGCATTAAGAGGTTGAGAGGTATGTGCAAGTAAATTGCTTTATAGAATTAGGAGTATCCAAACCTCTCAACTGTCCCCAATTTTGGCTCAAAATGTTGCTCTCCCCCTAATAATCTCTCCGCAAAATAGCAATTTTGGAAGAAAACGTGGAGGGTTTACTTTACTTTTATAAATAACTATAATGATAAGAGTTATACATTACTTTTATTTCAGAAATGCATGTAGATTCTCTAATTTTGTCAGCTGCTCTAAGTTAACTGTGCTCATATTAAAATTGTGTCCCTTCTTTGACAGGTTCCCAGCTGTATTGTCTGGCAATTTTATATTTTTGCATCACATTTTTGGTCCGTTTTTCATAAAATTGCAGTTTTCTGGCAAACTAGTGGCAAATTGTTAAAGACTGAAGTTAGAAAATAATGGCAGACATTTGAGTTTCAGATTTCGTACTCTTCAGAAAATTCGTACTAATGCAAGACCAACTACTACTCTATTATCTTTCTAAGTTT
This sequence comes from Protopterus annectens, assembly GCF_019279795.1. NCBI lineage: Eukaryota > Metazoa > Chordata > Ceratodontiformes > Protopteridae > Protopterus > Protopterus annectens. The sequence goes on along the minus strand of NC_056725.1, from coordinate 1,444,700,507 downwards.
ATAAGAGCAATATTTTTAAAAAAAATGTCCTTATTTTTGGGCCTTTGCCTCTGCTTTATTTATGAGTTTGTTGCTCTAAGAGGTTGAGAGGTGTGTGAGTGTGTGTGTGTGTGTGTGTGTGTGTGTGTGTGTGTGTGTGTGTGTGGTAGGTAGGTAGCATACCTCTCAACTGTCCAAATTTTGCAGAATGTCCAGATTTTTGCCCCATATTTTTTGTCTGTTCCCCATAAATTTTGTGATTTTCTAGAAAATCATTTGAAGGCTGAAGTTGCTAAATAATGACAGACATTTGAGTTTCAGACTTCACGTCCTTTAGAAAAATTCATACTAGCACAAATCCTGCTATTGTAGCAACTTTCTCATATTAGCACAAATCCTGTTATTTAGCAACTTTCTTAGTTCACGAGAGCATTATTTAATATCTGTCCCTGTTTATTTTAGGCTTTGTCCATATTTCTTGCACTAAGAGGTAGGTAGGGGTGTGTGTGTGAATGAAACATCCTAGTTAGGGGTAGCAGGTGGTTAGTAATTTACTCAAGCTCAAAACCTGTACCTTAGTTACAGAAAACAAAAGCATAAATTCTCTACCGCAACTACCATACTGCATTTTTCAAAGAACTGACATTTCAGGTTAATTTTCATTTCAAGGAACCAAGTTTGAGTGAATTTATATTATATTACTGAAGCGGTATTACAGCGAATGCCTCTTCATCGACACTAAAAGAGCAAACCGTGAATTATGAGAATGGCCGTAGCTTGGCTGGGGAGGGGGGTAGCAGTTTGAGAACTGTGAGTACAAATTTGAAAATCCTAGTTACACCCCTGCCAGTGAGTAGTGGTTGCTAAGGGGGGAGGTTCAGTGTGAGACATGTAACTATGCATTAGCAGGCAATCCTATGCAAATGAGGGAAAGGTTAGTGAATCCAAGTTTTCCCCAGGGTATGAGACAGGTCCCAAGAGTGTAAGAGCATGAATAGCTGGGTGTAAGACTAGGATATAGCCGACATCATGGGGGGGGGGTCAGGCATACTGTAAGTCGATTGAAACCCTTTGGCTCGGGAATGCTCCTAGCTTAGCACAGCTAAGTCAGAGGTGTGTCCAAACTGCCTAGCATTCTTTAGAAAGTGTAAGCAGGTGTGCACACCATGCACCAGGTCTTACAGGAAGAAAAAAAAAGTTAAACCAGGAAATGGCAGTGCTGTGCACATTTGAGCACTCCGTTTGTGCGGCACGCACACAGGCTTAAACAGGGAGGCAATGGGAAGGGAAAACAGCAGTAGGAAGGTAATCAAGGAGAACTAGCTTAGCTGACAGGTGAAATGTATCAGAAACAGCCAATTACACAGGCAGCATCCCAGCCCAGCACACAACTATAAACTAAGCAAACACCTGTCCCCTTTGCTTTTCCCAAAACATCTGTACCACTGGTGATTACAGACAGGGAAATTTTACAAAACTAAAACAAGAGAAAAATGTTAGGGGCTGCTTTTGATATCATAAACCAGCATGTGCAAGAGGATGTGAATGCTGTTGAGCAACCCACAGTGAGGAGACAGAAAAGAGTGTACAGACCCAGGGTAATTTACCAAGGGCTGCATGAGCTGGAGATAGTGGAGCACACTAGGGTGGGCAGGGACCTCCTACAGCAAATTGTTAGCTGTGCCACCCATGCCTCAGACACAGAACTAACAGAGGGGAACCCATCCCAGTGGATACCAAGGTATGTGATGTCTAAGAATACTAGCTAAAGGTACCTTCCAAAGGCATTTATAGGAAAGTAAATAATGTGGGAAGAAATAGCCAGGGAATTGTTATGGCTAGGCTTGTATAGGCCCTAGGGCTGATAGCCTAGTACCAACCTATGAACCTATGAACCAACTGGGGATATGATGGGGATTTCACAGATATCAGCATCCAGGGTACTCCACCAGTTCCTGGATGCTATGTCAGCACATGTCGGTGAGCACGTAGATTTCCCCATCACACGTGAGGCGTTGGCCAGCAATATGTGTCTCTTCCACCAAATAGCAGAATACCCTGAGGTACTGGGTGCAATAGACTGCATGCACATATGCATTAAAGCACCACCAAGTGAGCGAGGTAGGGTCTACATCATCTGCAAGGGCTTCCCCTCCATCAACTGCCAGGTTGTGTGCGATGCCCAGAGCATAATAATGATTGCGTGCTGGCTGCCCTGTGAGCTACCATAATTCGCACATCTGGCATCTGCCGCAGCTGTACCAGACATTTGCCAATGGGGAAATCCCACATGGTCACTTAGTGGGGGATGCTGGATATGCACTGGAGCCGTGGCTGATGACACCCATCAGAAATGCACACACATCTGAACAAGAACTCCATAATGAGGCACACTCACAAACACGGATCATAATAAAACATGTGTTTGGGATGCTCAGGTTACAGTTCCAGTGCCTGGACACATCCGGTGGAGTTGCGGTACTCACCAACTACATGTACCCAAATTGTCCTTGTATGTGTTATGCTACACAATATGATCCTGCAGAAACAGCTGCAGCAGGAACAGCATGGGGCAGGGCCACACAGCCCCCCACCAGTGCCAAGGTCTGCACAGGCAGAGATTGACTTGGAAGAGGAACAACCTGAGCCTGCCCCAGTAGGCAGAAGGAGGCATGCCCAGTATGCCCTGGCCTTGGCAAAGAGGCAACCCATAGCACATGCACTGATACAGTAGAGACCCAGGGAATGAAAACTCTCTCCGAATAACGCATACAGTAAAAGGGATGCCAAACATGACACTACCTGTGCTCAGCCATGTATAGGGAGTGTACTACATGCATCCGACATAGGCAGCCATGCAGCACCACCCTCAATACTAGGACACCCACAAGGTAAGTGACTAACACATGCCAGTTGAGAGGGCACATACCTAACAACAGTCACAGCCAGCAGGATAGGTGTAGACAAACATAAACAAATGCTGTACTATGGCTTCTGAATGAGCCCTATGGATAACACCTCCCCCAGGCCTACACAGACAGACTACAGCAGGCAAGACACTTAGATGTATGTTGTGAAATCTAGTAAGTCAGAAACTAATATGTAGGTAGTGAAAGCTAAGATCTGTAGTACACTGGTATGCATCTAACCAGCATGATAGGTACGTCCACAGACTGAAGTTGTGTACCCAACATACCAGTACAGTCCTAGCAACTGAGTAAATGTGTCAGGTGTGCCCCACCATCCTACTTACACTTATAGTAACAGTCAGGCGTGGCCCCCCCAACTGCTGTGTAGAAATGTAGAAACAGTCAGGTGCCCCCCCCACTATGCAGAAATGTAGCAACAGTCAATGCCAAATGACCAATGTATACCCTGCAGACACAGCATGCTACCTGTCAGTGTACAACACAAAGGTCAGCACCGCAGTACAAACTACCTGGACTTGATCCACACATGCAATATAGATGGCCATACTGGGCATGCTCACACACTTAGATGAATGAATGAAGGCAATGTTACTCAGCAACATACTAAAAGTTCATACTGGGCATGCTCACACACATAAACACATAAAGGCCATGTCTGCAAACACCAGTGGACCAGACATATCCTGCAGTTGCAGTACTTATTGCAGACAAATGTCAGTATGCACCACTCCTGCCTTGCACACACAGTGGGTGGGAATGCAGACATATATGTAAGGACACCACACTATAATAAGCCAAAGGTAGATGGACATAGATGTGTGGAGGAGGGTGACCATAACAAGGAGCCATCTGGGCCTGTCCCACCCAGCACACAGCCAAAGGGCCCCAAACACATGAGGTGCAGGGGTCACTCACTGCAGATACTAGCCACCAGTATCTGTCAGCATGGCAGGCTATATGGAGCATGTGTCAGCTGTGCAACATGACTGTACAAGGAAGTAGTCACCTAGTAGCTGTATACATGTACCTGTGGCATATGACCCCATGTGTGCCTGCATGTGGCATGACAACCCCTACATGAATGGGTTATGGCCCATGCACACACTGCCCTCCCCATAGCAGTATCATGACAAGCCAGCTGAGGTTATCCAATGTGAAATATACTTTTGGGAGAGCTGTAGCTCAGTAATCCCCATAGTGCGTCCCATAACTGTGTACTGCTGTAGTGATAAACTAGTTAGGTCGTAGTTCTAACCCCAGACTTGGCAACTGTGTGAGTTTGTGTGCGTGTCTCTCTGTCTCTGACTGTGTAGAGAGAAATGCATTTTAGGCTACTCACACTCCGTAAAATTCATATACTCACCTTTGGCAAGGCTGCTGATGTCACTCACCTAGCAATACACCTTTGGAAATATCACAGCCAAGTAATCTCTATAGCACGTCCTGTAATTGCATACTGCTGTAGTGTGATAAAGTAGTTAGGTAGGTGTTCTAAACCCAGACATGGCAATTGTGTTGGTGTTTGAATCTGTGTGGGCATCTGACTGAATAGAAAGCAATGCCTTTTAGGCCACTCACGCTCCGTACAATTCATATACTCAACTTTGGAAAGGCTACTGATGTCACTCACCTGGAAATACAAATCTAGGAAAATAATAGCCTAGCAACCCCTGTAGTGTGTCCTATAACTGCGTGCAGCTGTCGTGTGATAAAGTAGTTAGGTAGGTGTTCAAACCCCAGACTTGCTAACTGTATTTGTGTGTTTGTGTCTGAATGAATAGAGAGCAATGCTTTTTATGCTACACACACTCCATACAACTCATATATTCAACTTTGGCAAGGCTGCTGATGTCACTCACCTAGAAATACACCTATGGGAAAGTCATAACCCAATAATCTCCGTAGCCCATCCTGTAACTGCATACTGCTGTAGTCTGATGAAGTGGTTAGTTAGATGTTCCAACCCCAGACTTGGCAATTGTGTGTGCGTGTGTCTCTGAGTGTCTTAGACTGAGTAGAGAACAATGCTTTTTAGGGTACTCACTCATTAGAATTCATATACTCAACTTTGGCAAGGCTGCTGAGGTCACCCACCTAGAAATACACCTCTGGGAAGGTTGTAGCTCAGTAATCTCTGTAGCATGTCCTGCAACTGCTTGCAGTTGTAGTATGATGTAGAACTGTGGTAGGGTTCCATCTCCACCCATGGCAGTTCTGGATGTTTTGTGTGTGTTCCAATGTCTGTGCATGGAGGAATGCATTATAGGCTACGCGCTCACAGTACATTTCTAATGCCTTACTTAGGCAATCCTGCTGATGTCATTCATTGTAAAATACACCTTTGGGGAATGACTTCTTTAGTAATCCCTGTAGTGTGACCTATAACAGCTCTATGCTGTAGTGTGATATAGACCATGGTTAGGGGTTCTATACCCACACATCAGTTGTGGATGTTTTGTGTGTGTCTCACTGTCTGTGTAGGGAGCAATGCATTATAGGCTAGTCACTCACAGTACAGTTGAAATGGCCTTCTTTGGTAATCCTGCTGATGCCATTCAATGTGAAATACATCTTTGGGGAAAAAGTACTCCAGTAACATCAGTGGCATGTACTATAACTGCTTAGTGATGAAGTGTGATAAACTAGTTAGGTAGGGGTTCAACTCCCAGACATAACAGGTGTGTGTGTGTTTGTAAGTCATATCCTGTGTAGAGGTGGGTGTGAGTGTGTGACACCTGTGGGCAATGTGGAGGGGGTTTTGCTTATTTCTTTTTTGGTGGCCCTACTATATATCACAATGTCAACCATACAGTGATAACAGGTGTAAATTAGCTGAGAGGCTTTGGTGCAAAGCCATACCCATACATATGACATCAAGGCCAACCACTTGTTTGGCTGTGGGGGGATGCCTATTCATACAAGATGTATAGTGTGTGGGGACTCTCAACCCCATTAATGGTGCATGTGGACATATGTGTATTTGTTAATCTGCCATTGCTATCTACAAATGTATGGTCATATATACCTATATAGATTTACACACCTGCTAACATATATATATATATATATATATATATATATAAAACTATGTCCGTATACACCTACATAGATATATATCTGCGTGCACATATGTAAAGTGCTGTATATATGTAGACATATAGGTGCAGACACATATATGTGTCGATGTAGGTATATGCATGTATATATGTGCATGTATATTGATATATATGTATATAGTTTTAGAAATTAATATATATATATATATATATATATATATATATATATATATACATATCTAGATACATTGTATCTGATTAGATATTAATAAGGTACACACACATACATCTAGATGTTGGTATACATTCTCTATACTGTTGCATGACTGGAGTGGATGATATGTTTCTGCAAACATCAAATCTCTTTGTATCTGTCATGGGTTAGTGGTGGAGCACTTTGTCTATGGTATGCAGGGACCTTGGTTTAAGCCCTGCAAGAGCTGTTTATTTTGTTGCTGGGCAGAACACGGCCCATAGGATACACAGTGATTAAGGCACTTTAAAGCAGTTGTAAGCAGGTTTGTGTGAGTTTGCGTGGTGCTAAGAAATGCCTACACAAGTTAAGCAATTCAGCAGATAACTGAGTATAAGAAACTGTAACCAGACTTTAGCAGTGCTTACCTCTGCTCAAACCTGTGCAAACCCGCGTACAACTGCTTTAAAGTGCCTTAATCTCTCTGTATCTATCGGCCCTTGTTCTGCCCACCAGCAAAATAAACAACCTCTGTGAGGCTCATACCAAGGACTATGCACACCATAGCCAAAGAAATTTACCTCTAAGCCATCCCAGATATACATTACCCTGCTGTATTCACAAACATATCCAGCCCAGTCATACAACAGTACAGAGAATGTATTCCAACATGTAGATGTATGTGTGTGTGAAAATATATTAATGTCTAAACAGATACAACAAATTGATATATGTAAATATATATATATATATATATATATATATATATATATATATATATATATGTGTGTGTGTGTGTGTGTGTGTGTGTGTGTGTGTGTGTGTGTGTAAGCAGATATATATAGCTATATCTGTATATATGGACATACATCTGTAGATAAAGTGGGAACATAGCAGAAACATATATGTCCACATGCTCCATTAATGGGGTTGACAGGCACAAACAACATACGTCATGCATGAATAGGTATTCCCTCCTACAGCCAAACACATCTGCCCTGCAATACACTACCAACTGTTGCAGATCCAATAACCAGGACTGTACATGGCAAGGGCACAAGATGTTAACAGTACTCCATCCCACCTGTATGATGTAAGGCTGGTATCAGTAATATATCATGCAGTACAGTCAGGCTCATAATGACTCCCATATTGTAGTCATCTGTTACCTTTGTTAGCCAGAGTCCCATACTGCTGGCCTGTACTTCAGATATGTATATGTCAAACAACAGTGGTCCCAGGACTGAACCCTGAGGAACTCCACTTGTCACTTGTCTGGTGATGGAGTTGGAGTCAGTTACACCTACAGTTTGGGTTCTGTCAGTAAGCCATGTTGCAAAGCAGCGAGTGGCATAGGGATGTATGGCCGGATTAGTATGTTAATCTATGTTTCCAGACTGGGGGGTGGTGTTGAAGGGCTTGGAAAGGTGCACATAGGCTTTGTGGACTGCCTTACCCTCTTCAACAGCTATGCAGACTGAGTCAAAGAAGTCAATCAGTTTCAGGAGACAAGACTGGGCCTCCATGAGCCCAATCTGTGTGGGGTCCAGTGTTTGAGGGTTGCCAATGTCTGTGTTCAAAACATCCCTGATAATGTATTCCATGGCCATGAAGATCAGGCACATCAGACTGATGTGACAGCAGTTCCAGGGATCACAGGTTGACCCCCCCTTGTGGGGTGGGATAACTGCAGCTGTGCGCCACTTAGTGGGCACTAGGCCTGATGTGAGGCTATGATTACACATGACAGTTAGGTGAGTTGCCATTCCATTTTGTAGTTCATGCAGTACACAGCCCAGGATGTCATCTAGCTCCATGGATGCTGTATTCTTAGTTGTGGGTTGTGTATTGTCTGCCTGTGTGGCCATTATTACTGGGCAATGGAACCCTTTGCATATTGACATGGGCCCTTTTGGGGATGTGAGGGGGTGAATGTGGCACTAAATCAATCTGCCAGAATATTGGCACATTCCGTGGGAGCAGTCTATGTAATGCCATTCTATTACAGCTCAGAGCACTTCTGAGCATTGCCAGTTAGAATTCAAACATAACTATAGAATGCTGTGTGGTTGTCCAGGAATCTGTGGTGAGTTTAGTTACATAATCAGCATTGGAGGATTCCATGAGGGATCTCAAAGTCTTATTGGGGCTGGTAAGGAGTTGTCTCTTTTGAAGTTTTAATATGCTGTTTAAAACAGAATGCAAGCAAAACACAAGATAAAGAAAACAAACTACAGTATTCAAAATATAGAAAGGCAATACAGAAATACAAAAAGTAACAGCAAACTAACCTTTCCTTCACAGCAAAGTGTAGCAGAGTCTGGATGAGCCTTTCTGGTAAAGCTCTGAAATGTTTTAGTTTACTCCTTAAATAGAAATTTTAGTTCCTAGCTCCACCCCCTCTGTTAACAAGTGATTAACCTTAAGTGACCTCTTCTGTCTTATGAATGAGTCCTTAATTAATCAGTTCTTATTTCTGCTTGACTCAGAACAGAGAGAGCTGTGGTCTCTTTTGAAGTTTTAATATGCTGTTTAAAACAGAATGCAAGCAAAACACAAGATAAAGAAAACAAACTACAGTATTCAAAATATAGAAAGGCAATACAGAAATACAAAAAGTAACAGCAAACTAACCTTTCCTTCACTGCAAAGTGTAGCAGAGTCTGGATGAGCCTTTCTGGTAAAGCCAGATATGACCCCATGTGTGCCTGCATGTGGCATGACAACCCCTACATGAATGGGTTATGGCCCATGCACACACTGCCCTCCCCATAGCAGTATCATGACAAGCCAGCTGAGGTTATCCAATGTGAAATATACCTTTGGGAGAGCTGTAGCTCAGTAATCCCCATAGTGCGTCCCATAACTGTGTACTGCTGTAGTGATAAACTAGTTAGGTAGTAGTTCTAACCCCAGACTTGGCAACTGTGTGAGTTTGTGTGCGTGTCTCTCTGTCTCTGACTGTGTAGAGAGAAATGCATTTTAGGCTACTCACACTCCGTAAAATTCATATACTCACCTTTGGCAAGGCTGCTGATGTCACTCACCTAGCAATACACCTTTGGAAATATCACAGCCAAGTAATCTCTATAGCACGTCCTGTAATTGTATACTGCTGTAGTGTGATAAAGTAGTTAGGTAGGTGTTCTAAACCCAGACATGGCAATTGTGTTGGTGTGTGAATCTGTGTGGGCATCTGACTGAATAGAAAGCAATGCCTTTTAGGCCACTCACGCTCCGTACAATTCATATACTCAACTTTGGAAAGGCTACTGATGTCACTCACCTGGAAATACAAATCTAGGAAAATAATAGCCTAGCAACCCCTGTAGTGTGTCCTATAACTGCGTGCAGCTGTCGTGTGATAAAGTAGTTAGGTAGGTGTTCAAACCCCAGACTTGCCAACTGTATTTTTGTGTTTGTGTCTGAATGAATAGAGAGCAATGCTTTTTAAGCTACACACACTCCATACAACTCATATATTCAACTTTGGCAAGGCTGCTGATGTCACTCACCTAGAAATACACCTATGGGAAAGTCATAACCCAATAATCTCCATAGCCCATCCTGTAACTGCATACTGCTGTAGTCTGATGAAGTGGTTAGTTAGATGTTCCAACCCCAGACTTGGCAATTGTGTGTGCGTGTGTCTCTGAGTGTCTTAGACTGAGTAGAGAACAATGCTTTTTAGGGTACTCACTCATTAGAATTCATATACTCAACTTTGGCAAGGCTGCTGAGGTCACCCACCTAGAAATACACCTCTGGGAAGGTTTTAGCTCAGTAATCTCTGTAGCATGTCCTGCAACTGCTTGCAGTTGTAGTATGATGTAGAACTGTGGTAGGGTTCCATCTCCACCCATGGCAGTTCTGGATGTTTTGTGTGTGTTCCAATGTCTGTGCATGGAGGAATGCATTATAGGCTACGCGCTCATAGTACATTTCTAATGCCTTACTTAGGCAATCCTGCTGATGTCATTCATTGTAAAATACACCTTTGGGGAATGACTTCTTTAGTAATCCCTGTAGTGTGACCTATAACAGCTCTATGCTGTAGTGTGATATAGACCATGGTTAGGGGTTCTATACCCACACATCAGTTGTGGATGTTTTGTGTGTGTCTCACTGTCTGTGTAGGGAGCAATGCATTTTAGGCTAGTCACTCACAGTACAGTTGAAATGGCCTTCTTTGGTAATCCTGCTGATGCCATTCAATATGAAATACATCTTTGGGGAAAAAGTACTCCAGTAACATCAGTGGCATGTACTATAACTGCTTAGTGATGAAGTGTGATAAACTAGTTAGGTAGGGGTTCAACTCCCAGACATAACAGGTGTGTGTGTGTTTGTAAGTCATATCCTGTGTAGAGGTGGGTGTGAGTGTGTGACACCTGTGGGCAATGTGCAGGGGGTTTTGCTTATTTCTTTTTTGGTGGCCCTACTATATATCACAATGTCAACCATACAGTGATAACAGGTGTAAATTAGCTGAGAGGCTTTGGTGCAAAGCCATACCCATACATGTGACATCAAGGCCAACCACTTGTTTGGCTGTGGGGGGATGCCTATTCGTACAAGATGTATAGTGTGTGGGGACTCTCAACCCCATTAATGGTGCATGTGGACATATGTGTATTTGTTAATCTGCCATTGCTATCTACAAATGTATGGTCATATATACCTATATAGATTTACACACCTGCTAACATATGTATATATATAAACTATGTCCGTATACACCTACATAGATATATATCTGCGTGCACATATGTAAAGTGCTGTATATATGTAGACATATAGGTGCAGACACATATATGTGTCGATGTAGGTATATGCATGTATATATGTGCATGTATATTGATATATATGTATATAGTTTTAGAAATTAATATATATATATATATATATATATATATATATATATATATATATATATATATATACATATCTAGATACATTGTATCTGATTAGATATTAATAAGGTACACACACATACATCTAGATGTTGGTATACATTCTCTATACTGTTGCATGACTGGAGTGGATGATATGTTTCTGCAAACATCAAATCTCTTTGTATCTGTCATGGGTTAGTGGTGGAGCACTTTGTCTATGGTATGCAGGGACCTTGGTTTAAACCCTGCAAGAGCTGTTTATTTTGTTGCTGGGCAGAACACGGCCCATAGGATACACAGTGATTAAGGCACTTTAAAGCAGTTGTAAGCAGGTTTGTGTGGGTTTGCGTGGTGCTAAGAAATGCCTACACAAGTTAAGCAATTCAGCAGATAACTGAGTATAAGAAACTGTAACCAGACTTTAGCAGTGCTTACCTCTGCTCAAACCTGTGCAAACCCGCTGCACAACTGCTTTAAAGTGCCTTAATCACTCTGTATCTATCGGCCCTTGTTCTGCCTACCAGCAAAATAAACAACCTCTGTGAGGCTCATACCAAGGACTATGCACACCATAGCCAAAGAAATTTACCTCTAAGCCATCCCAGATATACATTACCCTGCTGTATTCACAAACATATCCAGCCCAGTCATACAACAGTACAGAGAATGTATTCCAACATGTAGATGTATGTGTGTGTGAAAATATATTAATGTCTAAACAGATACAACAAATTGATATATGTAAATATATATATATATATATATATATATATATATATATATATATATATATATATGTGTGTGTGTGTGTGTGTGTGTGTGTGTGTGTGTGTAAGCAGATATATATAGCTATATCTGTATATATGGACATACATCTGTAGATAAAGTGGGAACATAGCAGAAACATATATGTCCACATGCTCCATTAATGAGGTTGACAGGCACAAACAACATACGTCATGCATGAATAGGTATTCCCTCCTACAGCCAAATACATCTGCCCTGCAATACACTACCAACTGTTGCAGATCCAATAACCAGGACTGTACATGGCAAGGGCACAAGATGTTAACAGTACTCCATCCCACCTGTATGATGTAAGGCTGGTATCAGTAATATATCATGCAGTACAGTCAGGCTCATAATGACTCCCATATTGTAGTCATCTGTTACCTTTGTTAGCCAGAGTCCCATACTGCTGGCCTGTACTTCAGAGATGTATATGCCAAACAACAGTGGTCCCAGGACTGAACCCTGAGGAACTCCACTTGTCACTTGTCTGGTGATGGAGTTGGAGTCAGTTACACCTACAGTTTGGGTTCTGTCAGTAAGCCATGTTGCAAAGCAGCGAGTGGCATAGGGATGTATGGCCGGATTAGTATGTTAATCTATGTTTCCAGACTGGGGGGTGGTGTTGAAGGGTTTGGAAAGGTGCACATAGGCTTTGTGGACTGCCTTACCCTCTTCAACAGCTATGCAGACTGAGTCAAAGAAGTCAATCAGTTTCAGGAGACAAGACTGGGCCTCCATGAGCCCAATCTGTGTGGGGTCCAGTGTTTGAGGGTTGCCAATGTCTGTGTTCAAAACATCCCTGATAATGTATTCCATGGCCATGAAGATCAGGCACATCAGACTGATGTGACAGCAGTTCCAGGGATCACAGGTTGATCCCCCCTTGTGGGGTGGGATAACTGCAGCTGTGCGCCACTTAGTGGGCACTAGGCCTGATGTGAGGCTATGATTACACATGACAGTTAGGTGCGTTGCCATTCCATTTTGTAGTTCATGCAGTACACAGCCCAGGATGTCATCTAGCTCCATGGATGCTGTATTCTTAGTTGTGGGTTGTGTATTGTCTGCCTGTGTGGCCATTATTACTGGGCAATGGAACCCTTTGCATATTGACATGGGCCCTTTTGTGGGTGTGAGGGGGTGAATGTGGCACTAAATCAATCTGCCAGAATATTGGCACATTCCGTGGGAGCAGTCTATGTAATGCCATTCTATTACAGCTCAGAGCACTTCTGAGCATTGCCAGTTAGAATTCAAACATAACTATAGAATGCTGTGTGGTTGTCCAGGAATCTGTGGTGAGTTTAGTTTCATAATCAGCATTGGAGGATTCCATGAGGGATCTCAAAGTCTTACTGGGGCTGGTAAGGGAGTTGTTTGCATCCTTGGATTATCCTTTTTTCTTCAACAGTGTCTACCATCTGTTGTATACTCTGATAATGGCAGGAGACCACCAGACTGGCTTGATTATTTGGGAGGTGAGCGTCGTGGTTCTATGTGGGATGTCAGAAATCATGCACAAGTGGCTGTGCTCATACAGTGCCTTAGTGCAGGATTCATCAGTTGAGCTGTCAGCTCTTGTCTCCATGGGTGTCACAAACATTGTCACTTCTGCCTTGAATAGCATGAAGTTGTCCTTGGAGAGGTCTTTTACGTTTTATGGACAACTGTATATACAGTCCTTTCACATGTTCAGTTTGATTAGGCTATGGTGGGATTCCTTTGGAGGAACCGCAGTTCCATGTACTGCTGTGATGGTTTAGTGGTTAATTACTGTGACTATAGTGTACAGGGTCCTGGGTTCATGACTTGCAAAGGCAGGTTATTTTTGTTCTGGCCAGAACAGCGGTGAATGCATACAGACTGATTAGGGCAATTTAGGTTAGTCACACTTAATACAATTCAAATGCCCTACTTTGGCAATCCTGCTGATGTCAGTCACTGTGAAGTACACCTATGGGGAAAGAGTACTCCAGCAATCACTGTGGTGTGTTATGGAACTCTGGTAGGGGTTATATTCCACATATGGGAGTTGTGGATGCTTTTGTGTCTGTTCCTGTGCCTATGTAGAGAACAATGCATGTTTGGCTAGTCACACTCTCTACAATTCATTCGCTCTACTTTGGCAGTCCTGCTGATGTCACTCAATGTGAAATAAACCTTTGGAGAAAAAGTACTCCAGTAATCTCCATGGCACATTTTGTAATGGCATAATGCTGTAGTGTAATAACTAGCTAGGTAGGGGTTCTAATCCCAGATGTGACAGGTGTGTGCCTTAATGTGTTGACATTTGTCATTCATGTCCTGTGTGGAGGTGGTTGTGAGTGTGTAACAACTGGACCCAATGTTGAGTGTGTTTTTAATATTTTTTATATGGTACCCCTAGCATAAATCACAATATCCACCATGCAGTGATAACAGATGTGATATCAGTACATAGTCAGCCACGGGTTCAATACCCTGGACTGGTAGGTGTGTGACACAAACATGCTTACCTTTTACTCTCCCAACCCACCCTGACTTATCTTTGCCTCTGTCTGCCTCTCTCACTCCCTCTCTGGTAGATGTGGAGACTTACACCTGCTTTGCTTAGGCAGTGACATGTGTATTGTCTGTGATGCTCATGATCAGCTGATGGCCTCTGCACAGATTACAGCCCTCCTCTAGCTTATTGCATGTGGAACAGCTGTGGTAACATTCCCATAGCCAGTTGTATGGAAACACACTCCAATACCTAGGAGGCTGTCCTACATGTTTTAATACTTGTCATATCAGTGCTATGTTTATGAGGAATCCCCATCTGTAGGGTCATCTGCAGACTGGGCAGTGTGCGGTGCCTTGTGTTCCTTGTGTTACCCACAAAGCACCTATCTCTCAACTGCAGAAGGATGTGTGAGGATTGCAGTCAGTAGATGGTGACAGCCGGGAGAGTTACTGATTTCATATCCCTCATAGGACATATGTGGCATCAAACCCTGTTATGACAGGAAATGTATGAGGTCAACACAGCAACATGCCAATATTGGGCCTGTGTTGGTGCCTCCAGCCACAACCCTGTCAACTTTTGTACATATGTCATGCAGTAGGGGGTGCATATGTTCTGTTCACCATATTCAGTGACACCATATCTGATAAGCCAGTGAGATATCAGACTGCTACATATGTTATGTATAGTAGGAGTTATATTTGAGGACATAGCCTTGGCATTCTGTGATTGTGTGTCCAGTACTGAGGTATGTGTAAGTCTGGTAATTGTCGACAGTGTGAGTATAGTGCATATGTACCTTGGCCTGTGTAGAGACTGTGGTAGATGTCATTGTTCTTGGTCGTGCTCTATCTGATGTTACATGCTGCTCCACTGTAGGTCACCCTGTCAGTTTACATGTTTGTAGGGGCAGACACAAACATGTCCCAAACCACAAACAGCCATCGGACCACATTGTGTAGTGGCCCAGTATATGTAGGGTTGTTGTGTGAGTGGCCCATATGAGGATGGTGTACATCAGAAAGTCCATATACTGTAATAGTATGCTAGCTTACCATATGTGGCTATGGCTGTGTTCACATTGGTTGTAGTTATGCACTTTCACACAGGTGTCTGTTACTCTGTGATGTGACATGCCTGTATAGCCTACTATCTATGCAGGTACATTTGTATTCCCACATAGGAAATGTAACCCAGTGTTGGGTCAGTCTGCCTGTAGCCTGCACTGTGCTTTGTTACATGCCTAGCAGCTTACTGTACTTATCCAGTGAGATGTCATTTCCAGATACTTGCCAGATGTACTGCTGCCTGGCCACCATAACAGTCATGTCTGTCAGACAAAGCAGTGGGATGCTGTTCATATGTATGTCACTAACTAGTGGATAGTATGTTGCCATGGCACCTCTGTACTATTGGTTATTATGTGTCAGGACAGACAGGGGTGTATGAATGCATAACCTATAGTGCAAATGTATACCAGTATGTATGTGTTATACCCATCTACATGGCTGTTAACATCCAAATTGACAGGCCTGGTCCACATGTCTTGCATGAAGGGGTTCTGTGTATACCCCTGGACTGACCTGGGTGTGTCAGACTGTCCACATATATTGGCCATATTGCCGCTGTAGTCCACAGGGGCGTTACTGTGCCAGCAGTGGTGCTGTACTATTATGACCTTAGGATGTCTGTAAGTAGCGAATGGCGCACATGTTAACAGCAGATGTGGCCTCCCACATGCACCATTTCTGTGAAGACAATCCCTATTACAGTAGCAATAGTCTACAAATATACTTGCACTACATACGTGACATCCCCTTGCACTGAGAGGTTGGGACTATTAGGGCTGAGGTAGGGCTCCACTCCATGTGCAGGACATATGGTGAACATATATGTATAAATGAGTATACATATATCTATATAGATATGTAGACATATACATATCTTGCTTACTGTATGACAACAGTTTTACACATATGTGCCTGTGTTCCAGCCTCTGTCCTCCACCTACATAGTAGGCTTTGCACATATGACATACTGTAGTATGTAGTGGGCTGTGTGTATGTCATGCTGTCATTCCTGCCATCACTCCATTGCTGTTGTGTCCCCCACACATACTGGGGGTTGGGGCCATATATTTGTGGGTTTCACCTACACAATACGTGTGTGCCCTAATCCACTCCAGAGGCCAGTGTATGCAACAGTGGTATATGGCCCTGTATTAGTGAGCATAGGGGAGGGTGCACCATGACTAACCTAGGCTGTTACAACATGCGTGGGTATCTGGGATAGGCTGCCTTAAGGTATCTGGATGTACTTTACCATACAATCCACCTTGAGTAAATGCAGGCCTACTGCCTCCTGCCATACGGGATGTTCTGCTTGTCAGAGTGATTGTGATGGTGTCAGGTATGCCTTGTTATGTAACAGATACATCCCATTGTGTCAACTGGGATCTGTTCCCCGTAGGGGTTGTGTACAGAGTGTACATAGAGGCTGCTGATCTATACACCTGCATTAAATACTGTTGATTGTTTGGTATGCTGTGGCCCAGTCTGTCATTACTAATGTACTACTTGTAGGCCTCGGCCTGGACAGCAACATATATCAACTCTTCCAGACTACTGTCTTAGTATAACTGTTTCACAGTTGCATTACACTGTTCATATGGATGTCAGTGTCTAAACAACTATATGACATGGCATATACAACTGTCATAGAACACAAATAAAGCTTTCACATTCATTTATGCACACCTGTGTGTGGTGTTATACCCTATGATATGTCTGTGGGTATATGTTGCAGGCTATGAATGTCATTCATATGGGTGGCTCATACAGTTTCTAGTTGATAAGGTGGTGACTGTAAGAATACTGGCTGCTCCATATTGTGTGCACGTACTACATATGCATATTACTGTACACATCTCTGTGTGTGTATGTGTAGGTATATATATATATATCTATACCTGTATCTGCATATATGTGTCTGTGTTTATGTATCCTAGGGATGGCCACGTTGTGTCTGGTTCTGGTTATGGGATCTGCAACACTTGGTACTGTATTACAGGCGGGTTGTGCTTAACTGGGGGGTATACCTATTTGTACCAAATGCATATTGTGTGGGGCCTCTCAACTCCATTAACATTGCATGAGGACATATATGTTTTATTTCCCCATTATCTACAGATGTATGTCCGTATATACCTATATATGTATATATATATATATATATATATATATATATATATATATATATATATATATATATATATATATATATATATATATATATATATGCTGACATATATCTATAACCTGCCGTATATATTTAGACATGTAGATGTGGACATATCTATCTATAGATGTAGGCATTTGCATGTTTATATGTTCAAACAGATATATATATATATATATATATGTATATATATATATATATATATATATATATATATACATATATATATATACATATATATATA
Source organism: Protopterus annectens (assembly GCF_019279795.1). Lineage (NCBI taxonomy): Eukaryota > Metazoa > Chordata > Ceratodontiformes > Protopteridae > Protopterus > Protopterus annectens. The sequence continues at coordinate 1,444,682,696 of NC_056725.1, read as the reverse complement.
TATATATATATACATATATATATATACATATATTAATATGTTGTAACCATTTAGACATTACAATATTTACTCACACACATACATCTACATGTTGGAATACATACTCTGTACTGTTGAATGACTGGGCTGGATGATATGTTTATGAATACAGCACAGATATGTATATATAAGATGGCTTAGTGGTAAATCACTTCATCTATGATGTGCAAGGTCCAGGGTTTGATCCTATTGGAGGCTGTTTGCATGACAGTAAGCACTACTAACCTCTGATTACAGGTTCTTACACTCAGTTAGCTTCTACTTTGCTTAATCTGTGTAGGCAATGCGTACCCTCATGCAAACACACTTAAGTACGCTTACTAGTGCGTATATATACTTACTTGTGCTTAAACCTGCTTACTAGTGCCTTATTCATTATGACACTGACACTTCACATGTGCATTTCATGCGGTACTCCAGTTCACATTTAAATGTTATTATGTAGGTTATACGGCAAAAAGATGTAAAATTATGTTCATATACAGATTTCACATGGAAAATGAAAAGTGCTGAGTGGGACTCAAACCAGTAATGCCTGGTCGTTAGACAGATGCTCGAACCACTACACTATTGCTGTGTTGTTTTATTTGCAAATATATTACTTGTCATCCTCTTCATTCTTTTCAGCTGCATTAACTGTAGCTAAGGGATGGGAAAACTCGCACACCTACGGTTAGCTGTACTCGGGGTTTAAAAAAAAAAATAAAAGGGTTTCTTAATTTTATTTGCCTGTACTGTTGCTGTTGAACACATGAGGACTGTTGGTGGGGATATGCGGACACTTATGAGCAGTCTCGCTCATTTATTTACACATTCTTCTTTTCTACTTTGCAGGGGCATGTTTATTCTGAGAGCTCTGCTCTCAGACATGGCCCCCGCACTTGTCCATGCTCAGCATTAGGAGTTCAGGCAGCGTGCCTTCATTAATATGCATGGCGCGCTGCCGTCCTCCTCTTAAACTGCCGCTTCCGTGCAGAACTGGATTAGTCCTACATGGAAGTTTAGTAAATCCGGGGGCTCGTCTCTCGCTGTTATATTATTTGAACAATTTGTATTAGCCAATTATCTTTTACAACAAGAATCTTTCTGAATACTTAGGCAAATATCTGATAGGATATTGCTTATAGGGCTACATGACTTGGTCACATTGATCAGCACAGTCCAATTTTAAAACTGTTTAAAATGTCCATGACAAAAAAGTCTACTTTAAGCCCAAAATATATAAATTATTTAAAATGAATGATTGGGAACATGACTGTGTCCTGTTTTAATGCACTAAGGTGTAGAAATAAGCAGCTGGAAAGTTGCATGTATTTTACTACTGTGAAATACCAATAAATACTCAGATAGCCATAAATATTCTCCTTTAATGACAGCCAGGGGAAATATTTTGATAATTTCTGAGAGAGGGCATACAATGCCAAGCCAATAGATGTAAGCAGTCAAATGATAAGAGAAAGATGCACAATCATCCTACATATGTGAATTTGTGTCATAATACATATTATGGCAGTATATGGCATTAAGTGTAATGGAATAATGCTTCCAGAACTGGGATGTTTTTATTTTTTTAACTTGCCCTTTACAAATAAATTAGATTCTATATATGAAAAATAAAAAGCAGAATGAAGCCACTGATTACCACATGTTCAGTTTCACTTATGTTATAATGCATGTGTATAATGAGATGCAGGTCTGTTGCTCAAACACCAGTGATCAGCACTCATTTGTGCAATCAGTAGTATGACTTACCAGATTTTCCCTGAAAACATGAATATATATATATATATATATATATATATATATATATATATATATATATATATATATATATATATATATATATATATATATATATATATAAGTATGGGGTATATGGGGATGCATCCATACCAACACATGCACATGGGGTGGGTTGTGAATATTTACTCCCAAAAACTGTTCTGTGAAGTGATTATATGCATGTTGAATATTTGTCAGTGAGCTGAAAATTATTTATTAAAACTGACATGTCTGTAAAGTAGCACAAGATGGCTTAATCAATTTCACCCCACAGCTGTTTCTGCTATCCTAAAATAAAACTTAAATACACTATCTGCATATTGTTTGTTATATTTGATAAGTTGATAAGTTGACTACTGAAGATACAAATAGTGCAAAGGTTTTGTAATTGTTGTCTTTTACACAATTTCATCATATATGAGGGATACAGGAAAAATAAAAGTATATTTTATGTATTCATTTTTGTTGTTGTTTTTTGCAAATACAATAGATCCTTGAAGAAATCTCAGAGTTGAGCTGTGTGTGTGTGTGTGTGTGTGTGTGTGTGTGTGTGTATATATATATATATATATATATATATATATATATATATATATATATATATATATATATATATATATATATATATATATATATATATATATATATTTTTTTTTTTTTTTGGTGGGGGTGGAGAAGTTCTTGTCCCCCCTCCATTGGGCATTGGGAGGGTGAAGGGGGCTTTCTCCCCTGCAAAAACTCTTAGGTTCATAGGTTCACAGGTAGGTACTAGGCTATCTGCCCGAGGGCATTTATAAACCTAGCCAGACTGTGTCAGCTTTCGCCGCCCCATTGATTAATTAACTGAGCCTCTGTCAAGCAGAGCCAATGAAGCGATCCCAGGGGTGTACTTTCTGTTACCCATCCACTCGTTAAGGCTTCTCTTGAAGAGTGTTAGTGAGGGGCTCTGCCTAATGTAGTTAGGAATATTGTTCCAAAGCATGGGGAGTCTCTGTGACAGGAATCTATCCCTCCAGCATGTTCTATTTATTGTTGTGGTGAGGTTTAGCTCACTAGAGCGCGTGGCTCGCAGTGATTTGGATTTCTTTAGGTGGAGCATGTCCATCAATTCTGAGTTAGACATGGCTTTGTAAGTCAGGCAGAGATCACCTCTGAGTAAGCGATATGCCACTGAGTACAGCCAGAGTTTTTTCAGTTGGGCTGCATAGGACATATGTTTGAGGCCAGTAATCCTCTTGGTGAGGTGCTTTTGTGGTCTTTCAAGCTGTTGGAAGCATCTTGTGAGGTACATCCCAAATGGGGCATTGTACTCTATGATGGGTCTGATGAGTGACAAGTAGAAGGGCACTATAACCTCTTTATTTCTAGATGCAAACCCCTTAGTAATTAGATGGGCCACATAGAAGGATTTCCTAACTACTTTGGCAATATGATTGTCAAAGGAGAGATTACTATCTACCTGGGTCCCCAGATCTCTTATTACCTCTTCTGTATTAAGGGGGCTGCTACCTATGTGGTAATTCGTGGGTGTTTTGTTTTTCCCTAACGGGATGACTATGCATTTTTTGGCATTTAGCTTGAGGCCATGACTTTGACACCAGGTGTCTCTCAGTAAGGCCTTTTTGGAGGATGTCCGTGTCAGCCGGAGAGTGAATTATGGCTCCCAGTTTGCAGTCATCGGTGAACTTGGTTAGCCATAGTCCTCCTGTGTTTGCCTGTACTTCTGAGAAATATATGCCGAACAGTAGGGGTCCCAGAACTGAGCCTTGTGGGACACCACTTGCGACTGGTTTAGAGTAAGACCTGGAGCCCACTATTCTTACCATGTGAGTTCTGCCAGTTGGCAACCCATCTTGTGACTTAGGGGTTTATGTTCAGGCTGGTGAGTTTTTTTATAATACCCGAGTGAGGAATGGTATCGAACGCCTTGCTGAGATCAAGGTAGGCTGTGTGAACCACCTTTCCCTCATCTATGGCCTTGGTAACTGTCTCAAAGAAGTCAACCAGGTTTAGTAGGCATGATCTGCCCTTAACAAAGCCAAACTGGGTCGTGTCAATTGTTTGGAGGTTCCCAATGTCTTTGTTAATGAGTTCCATGATGATGCGCTCCATAGCCTTGCAGACCAGGCTAGTCAGGCTTATGGGGTGATAGTTACCAGGGTCAGTTGTGGCTCCTCCTTTGTGGAGCAGAATAACCATTGCTGTGCACCATTCTATGGGCACATAGCCTGTGGAGAGGCTGAGGTTTAACCGCGTGTTTAGGTGGGGGGTTAGTACGTTCTGTAGTTTGTGCAAGACACAGCCTGGGACACCATCTGGCCCGATTGATGCTATGCTTTTGGCTTTTGAAAGGGCTGTTTTCACCTGTACTTCTGTGATTTCTGGGACACTACACTTTTCCAGTATTGTTGTGGGTCCTTTTGAAGGTGAGAGGGAGGTGAAGTTTGCACTGAATCGATTTGCCAGTATGTTGGCAATATCAGTAGGTTCAGTTCAGTATATTTTGTGCTATTTTGCACTATCTCAGAGCATACCTGCGAGTTGCCACTTAGATTTTTGACATAGCTAAAGAAGGCTTTGTGGTTATCTTTTGAGTCCTTGGCTATTTTTCTTTCGAAGTTAGCCTTTGATGATTTTATGAGGGACCTTGGTTTCTTACTGATACTGATCAGGGATGTCTTTCCTTCTTGGGATTTGTTTTTTTTCTGAACTAGTTTCCTCCTTTTGCTGTATAACCTGTTTATGGCAGGGGTCCACCAGACTGGCTTCCTTCTCTTAGGGGAGTGAGTCTTGGTTTTGCTAGGGATGGCACAATCCATGCATCCTTGTAGGGGCTCATAGAGTGCAATTGTAAAGGACTCTGCATCTTGGGCAGTGTTATCCTTTAGCGTGGGGGCTGTGAAACTTACCACCTCTGACTTAAGTAAGGTGAAGTTTGCTTTAGAAACGTTTTTCACTGTGGTTTCCTTGGTTGGGGGTGGTGGTGGGGTGTGGACATCCAGTGTGATTAGTTTATGGTCTGATCTAACCAGTGACGGGTTGACCTCCGGTATGGAGCACCTGTCACCCATGTTGGTAATGACCAGGTCCAATATGTTGTGGCCTCTGGTAGGGGAGTTTACCAGCTGATCCAGGGCATTTGAGTTGATAAATTCCAGGAAGCTCTGAGCCTGGGAGTTTGTACTCAAGTAGTTTTCCCAGTTAATGGTAGGGTAATTGAAATCTCCCAAGATCCGGGTGTTCGGTAGGACCTTCATGTTTTTCAATGTCTCCAGAAAGGTGGAGTGGTGGTCCTGGGTCATGGAGGGTGATCTGTAGCAGGCCACAATTTGCATTGCAGATTTGCCCAATGTTAGTTGCACATAGATGATCTCAGAGGTATCATTATGCACCACTAACCTGGAGGTGTGGGTATCCTTGATGAATATGGATACACCCCCTCCTTTTGTGTTTTGGTCCATGTTCTGTGGCCAAAATGTGTGGTATGAGTTGCAGCCCAGTAGTGCTCTCTGGAGCCTTGGACCAGGTTTCAGTTACTGCACAGATGTCAATGTTCTCCATACTTAGGAGTGCTTCGAGCGCATGCATTTTGAGATTTAAACTCCTGGCATTGAGTAGCATAACCCTCAGTTTTTTACTTGTGCTGTTTACAGAGGTGGGTTTGAATTTTGAGCCTTGCCTAAAAAAGGCACTATGGGGGCAGCAAGAGCCTTGGCCAGTATTTGAAAGCCAAGCGGTGACAGGTGCAAGCCATCTCTTGCGAAGCAAAGCGGCTTGTCGAGCATGTCATCCCAAGCTGACAGACACTGGATCACCTTTGAATGACACCAGAAGCTTAGCCAATTGTTGAAATTGATAATTTTTTCTTTATACTGAGGTATAATTCTTGGTGAGGGCAAGATGCTGCTCAGGGTCAGGGTCATACCCGCCTGGGCTACATGATCAGAGAGCTCTTCCATGTCTCTTTTCATGTAGTCCAGGGAGGTACGGCTCAGGTTGTTCACACCAACATGAACAATGACAGAGTCATATTTGTACTTCTTCTGGAGTGACCTGAGTGCTTGTTTTATGTGGTGGATTCTGGCTCCCGACAGGCAGCTAACAGTAACCTTCTCCTTGTCCAGCCTAGTGAGTGGGGCGTCATTGTGCCTGAATATTAAGTCACCTATTCCTAGTGTGTTAATTATGTTATTTTGCCTTAAGGGCTGTGATTGTGCGGCACACTGATTTTGTGTTTTATGTATTGTCTGGTTTGTGACGGGCGGTGCAGGTTTTGTGGGTGTCTGCTTTGGAGCTCTTTGATGCTTTTGCAGGTTTTTATTTAGAGCCTCTGAGTAAGATTTTGTGTATTTATATGTATCTTTTGCCAGTGCTGGTTTAGTAGGTCTATGTGCGGCTGGAGGTGTGGTGCAAGTGTTAACCTTCTCCTCATGACTGTCTGTTCCAGTCTTGAGTGGAGATAACTTAGCCTCCAGTTTGGCTGTATAATTGCATCTCTCACATATGTTAGTGTTTTGTGGTAGGAGGAGAGGGCTGTCTGTGTACATGAGGCAGTTGTAACATTGCCTCAGGAAACCCAGATTCACCAACTGGACTGGGGAGTACACCTGATGTTGCCCTTTGGTCATGCCTGAATAGTAGGGTGAGCTGCTTAGTCGCTTGGTTGGTGAGGGCTGGATAAAGAGCCTTGCCCTGCTGGACAGTCAAGTGTCGGGGTATATTAGTGCTTGCTATTAGGTCTGAGCAAGTGCTGGACTGTAGGATGCTTTTTGAGTGCTTAGGTTGAGAGTTAGACTAGTTTCAAGTGAAAAACTGAAGGAGACTTAGTGGAGCCAGGAATAATTTAACCTTAGCTAACCAGTACTGCCCGGCGCACAAAACCATTCAATGCGTTTTTTAAACTACTTTACTTCTGGGCTGGAACCACTCCTCCAGGGACAGATGGCTGCTCAAAGTTCCCCTCTCTCACAGGTGAACAGAGAAACTTCCCTCTATCCAAGTAAGGTATGGGCAGCTCAGAAACTTGTAACACAGCCCTGAATTCAGCACTAGCCTGAAAACTGGACTATACTAGCTTAGAAAGGCGGGAAACAAGAAATTTATTTATTTATTTATTTTTTAAAAGATAAGGCAAAAACAGTAAAAAGTATACTTAAAACAGCTTTAAACAACTAGAAGTGATCAGAAAAGGCTATCACACTTTAGTGTGTAGCCTACAACAGTTAAACAATTTATTTAAACAAAAACAACTTTTTAAAAGTGCAGGCAGTCAAATATGTACAATATGTGAAAAAAAACAAGCTTTTAAATCACAATAAGTGCTGGAAAATCAGTGTTTAGGTGGAAAACAGATAAGTACAGCAAGAAAATACAGAAAACTGATACTCAATCACTCCAAAGTCTCTCTTTTAAGCTAGAAGGCTTATATCAGTTTAAGGCTTTCTAGTGCTTTCCAGTAGGTTAGTTACAGGAAAGATGGGAAACAAGCGCAGATGTGGTCTTTTAAACCAGAAAGTTGAACGAGATGGACAACTTCCTGAATGGTCAATAAATTACAATTCCTGGGCCAAGAAACACTCCTCTTGTGGTAGACAGGCTACCTAGTACTTACCACTCCCACTGATAAGCTAGAAGGCTGCACTCCAAGACAAGTGCTTGGGGTACTCAGAAGCTTACAAACAGTCCTGGATACAGCAAATCTGTACCTAGACTAGACTAGTTACAACAAAAGTTGGGGATCAAGCACAAACCCAGGCTTTAAAACCAGAAAGTTGAAAGAGATGGAAAAAAAACTGCCCAAACGGCCAAAAATCTACAATTTCTGGGCCAGAACCACTCCTCTTGTGGTAGATAGGCTACCTAGTGCTTACCACTCCACTGATAAGCTAGAAGGCTTCCCTCCAACACAGAAAGGCTTGGGGGCTCAGAAGCTTTCAAAGAGTCCTGGATACAACAAATCTGTACCTGGACTAGACTAGTTACAGAAAAGGTGGGGAACAAGCGCAAACGCAGGCTTTTAAGCCAGCAAGTTGAAAGAGATGGAAAACTGCCTAAACGGCCAATAAACTACAATTTATGGGCCAAAACCCACACTTCCCATGGTAGATAGGCTACATGATGCTTACCACTCCCACTGATAAGCTAGAAGGCTTCCCTCCAACACAGAAAGTCTTGGGGGGGGGGCTCAGAAGCTTACAAAGAGTCCTGGATACAGCAAATCTGTACCTGGACTAGACTAGTAACAGGAAAGGCAGGAAACAAGTACAGACACAGGCTTTTGAATCAGAAGGCTGAAAGAGATGGAAGAGCTTCCCAAACGGCCAATAAACTATAATTTATGGGCCAGAAACCTCTTCTCCTGTGGTAGATAGGCTACCTAGTGCTTACCACTCCCACTGATAAGCTAGAAGGCTTCCCACCAACACAGAAAGGCTTGGGGGGCTCAGGAGCTTACAAACAGTCCTGGATACAGCAAGTCTGTATCTGGACTTGACAAGTTACAGGAAAGGCAAGAAATAAGCTAGAAATTTTTTATATTTTTTTTTAAGAGAAAAGCAGCTAAAACAGCATTAAATACAATTCAAATGCAGTGCAGGCTAGCACACGTATATCAATATTACAGCAAATACAGTTTAATTAAATGCAATTAAATTAAAAAATGACTAAAACACAATGCAGAAGGCATTGAATTAGAAGGTTACTAACAAGCAGTAATAAGTGCAGAATAAGAACAACTGAACAGATAACAGCCTGCAGAACAGCAACTAAGACAGTTATAGTAAGAGCAGCTGAATATATATATATATATATATATATATATATATATATATTTTTTTTTTTTTTTTTTTTTTTTTTTTTTGAGGGAGGGAACACAGCTACAGGGATTGTCCTTCTCAAATGCTCTCTTTGTACACATTAGGAGTGCCTATGATCTCACTGCACTCAGTTGACTGAGCAAATGAGATAGGCCTAGAAGGAGTATCCAAATACAAACTTACAAGAGGGGTGGGCAGTTTCAAAGCCAACAAGACAAGAACAGGGAGGATGGATGGGAAAAACAGTAGAGACACAAGAGACAGAAACAGAAACAATACAGCACCACTATAAACAATAGGCAAGTGTATAAAGTGGCAAAATATGTACTTATCAGTTTGAAATAGATTCCAGCTCTGCACAGCAAGTCTATCAGCTTTCTAACAGTTAAAAAGTTTTTTTCATCAGGATTTCTTCAGTGAATGCAGTTCAGGGATTCCAATCCTTAGTGCATTCTCTTTTGCCCTCTCGTAGTGGAAGCAGTATTCCTTAACACATGCAACAGTATGTCTTCGTATAAATGCCGGCATTACTAGTGGTACTAGTGAAATTCAAGCATTACTAGTGAGGATGGCAAAATCCATTTACTTGATCTTCCAGAGCAGATAACAGCATATTTGTTTTAGAACCTGACTATTAGTTCAAATTATAATGTGTAATTAATTAATGACTTAATTATCTAATTTGGCTGGCATTATTTGCATGTCTGTATAGTATTTGCTGCGTCATTCGTAACATATGGGCAGTGATGTCTGCTCTGTTTTTTATGCAGTTGTTAATTGGTAATTTCTGCTTTAAATAGCATGCACTATTCACAGACTATGCCATCAGAATTAAAAATTACTTTAAGAAAATGTGTCAGCTGCTTACCTCGACTGCAGCATCTGCATACTTGTAATTATACTTCTCACTTGTTCAGATTTTCACAAAAGATCCAGATTTTTGTTTCATGTTTTTGATCTGCTCCTTGTAAAATGTATGGTTTTCTGTCAAATTATTGAGGGTGGAAGTCAGTAAATAATGACATGCATTTGAGTTTCAGGCTTTATATCATTCAGAACATGCATGTCAATGCAAAACCAATTATTCTAGTACGTTTCTGTGTTTATAAGAGCAATATTTAAATTTTAATGTCACAAAAAACAATGAAACAAGACACCAAGGAATCCCCACTAGATGATTAATAAATAACGTTATTCCATAATAATGGTTAAGAAGAATAAGCATTTTTATTCACTATTTTGTAGGACTTCTGAATTTTGCTCTTAATAAACATTGGGTAACTTGTCCTAATTTTTAAAAATTTACATTTTTTATCATTGACAGAATCTTCATTTCTGATAGTGGTGATGATTCTGAAATGCTATGGTTTAAAGAGTTGGTTTGGCAGTTAAAGCTTAATGCCTCAGTTATTCCTTGCTTGAATGATCATATATCCAGTATGTGTCTTAAAAATGAGAGCTAATATGTTTTGAATTAGGTATCTCAGGAGAACATTTTTGTAACAGCAAGGTTTTAACATTAAAACTGTAACAGAGGCTTTGTATGTATCTCCATGTTTTTTCATGCATTTTACTATTATTATTTATTTAAGACACTGAATTAGAGTTTTTTATACTATATTGTTTGTTGTTTGATTTAGTTCAAGTTTTTTTGGTGTTGTTGATGGTAAATTAATGAATTATTATTGCTCTTGCTCTGTGATTGGTGGGTGGCATCTATTTAAGCTGTCTTTTTTATTGCAAATTCACTCTGAAGAAGTCCTACAAAACAGTGAATGAAAGTACTCAGTCTTTTTAACCATTATTGTGGAATGAAGTTATTTATTAATTATCTAGTGGTAATTACTGGATGTCATTTGGCTCTATATTTAAATTTTGTTCTGATTTTGGTAATTTGATCATAGGATCATAGGATCATAGGATCATAGAAGGTTACTAGGCTAATGACACTAGGGCCCTGACAAGGCTTGCCAAGTTTTACCCTTATTTCTATGATCAGCACCTATTGCCCCTGTCCAAGATGACACAGGTGGCACTACCAGGGTAAATTTACGATTACCCATCCAATCTTCCGGATTGTGTTCGAAGAGGGCCAATGAGATGCTCTGCTTGACATGAAGTGGGAGTCTGTTCCAAAGGTGTGGTAACCTTTGGGAGAGAAATCTCTCCCTCCAGTAGGTTCTATTAATGTCACATAACAGGTTAAGACATTTAGAGAGAGTAACCTGTGTACCATTTGACTTGAACATATGCAGCATTTCCAATAAAGCAGGGTCAAAGATTGCCTTATATGCAAGGCAGAGATCACCTCTGAGTAATCTCTATTAAACAGAATAAAGTGACAGTGATTTCAGGTGATCTTCATAGGACAGATGCTGAAGACCTTGAATTTTCCTTATGGGGGACCTTTGTGGTCTCTCCAATTGCTTCAGGTGCTTGAAACTGTACATACCAAAAGGGGCATTGTACTTAATTATTGGCCTGATTTGTGAAGAGTACAGGGAGGTTATAACTTCTTTTTTTTCTGGAGGCAATGCCCTTACTTATGAGATGAGCAATATGGAATGCCTTCTTACCACTGTGGGGACACAGTGATTAAAGGTAAGGTTGTTGTCTACCTGTGTGTCCAGGTCTCTCACCACTGAGTGCATACTTAAGGTGTTGTAATTCATGTGCTAGTTAGTAGGAATGTCATTCTTACCAAAAGGGATGATACTAGATTTTTTTGCATTGAGTTTAAGGCCATGACTTTGGCACCAATCATTTGATTGTGTAAGACCCTCTTATAGGATATTGATTTTTGGAGATTCTATGACAGCTCCCAGTTTGCAATCATCTGCAAACTTTGTCAGCTACAGACATTTAGTTTTAGCTTGTACTTTAGAGAAACAGATTTTGAACAGCAGAGGTCCCAGGACTGATCACTTTGGCACACCACTGGTTATTGGTCTGCTGTTTGAGGTGTATTCCTCAATTTTGACTATATGAGTTCTATCAGTAAGCCAGTTAGTGACCCATCTAATGATATAAGGGTTGTTATCTAGCTGGGTGAGTTTCTCAATGATGCCTAAGTGAGGCTAGCCCACTTGGATGAGTCTAGGTAGGCTGTATGTACAGATTTCCCTTTATTCAGTGCCTTGGTGACTGTCTTGAAGAGGTCCACCAGGATTAACAGGCATGATCTCCCTTTGACAAACCCAAATTGAGTAGGGTCAAGTGTTTGTAGATTACCTATATATTTGTTGATAAGGTTTATGATGATTCGCTCCATGGCTTTGCAGATAAGGCTAGTCAGGCTAATAGGTCTATAGTTCCCATGGACAGTGGAAGCACCACTTTTGTGCAAGGGAATAACAGTAGCCCTTTTTCATTCAGCTGGGATGAAGCTGGTGCTTAGACTATGACTGAAAAGAGTGCCCAATATTGTTGCTAACTCTTGTTTGAGCCCGTGTAGGACACAGCCTGAGATGTTATCAGGTACCATAGATGCTGGGTTTTTGATCTTAGAGAGAGCACTTAGAACTTGCTCTTTAGAGATACAAGGTAGAGGACAGGTGGTAAAGATGTCATGAGTATGTGTGGTGGGCACAGGAGAGTGAAGTTTTCATAGAACCTGTCTGCTAACAGGTTAGCTATGTCCACAGGCTCAGTATATGTAGTATCATTAACTACCACTTCTGCACAAATCTGGGCCTTTCCTTTTGGGTTACAGATGTAACTAAATAATGCCTTATGGTTGTCCTTAGTTTAGGAAGCTAATCCGAATTCATAGCTTGCTTTGGAGGACTTCACAAGAAGTCTTATTTGCTTGCTTAGGCTGAGGGGGGATGCTTCCAGTTTAGGGCTCACTCTCTCTTACTCTTAGACAGCATTTTTTTCTTATTATTGTAAAGCCTGTTAATGGCAGTTGTCCACCAGGCATGTTTGTTTTTCTTTGAGGAGCTTGTTTTGGTCCTATCAGATACAGCTGAGTCAATGCAGTTATACAGGTGTTTGTATAAAGCATTGGTATATAACTCGGCATCCCCCATTATATTTTGTTTTGCCCAAATATCTTGTGCTTAGAGGTTGAAAGGTATGCTAGAAATGTTTTGAAAAAAAAAAAGAACAAAAAGTAACCTTTGAGAAACATAATTATTCAACACTGTAGTTTTGCATTAATAACAGCAATCAGATGTAATGCTTAGTGATTTATAGTGGGAACCAGTTACAGACGAAATTCACTGTACTTATGGCATTGTTTACTTAAATAGGCCTCAGAGCTTACTTGTCATATAACAAACTCTTCTGGCATGACAGTGAAGCCTGTAACTGCATGGCAGTACCGAGGACAGTTAGTAATAAATGCAGCATGCCCATCAACACAAAGGAAGACATGGTGGGTGACGCTATAGCATAGTAAGAAGGAACACCTAAAACTGCATTATGTTAAAAAAATCAGTACCTGTTATTTAGGTCTTGTTGTATTGTTTTACATAATGCATCAACTTGCCTAACTGTTCATGTGTTGCATATTTTTCATTGTATGCATTTTTTTATCAAATTGCTTACTTTTAGGAGGACTTACCATTTTTGTCAAATTTCCTATGATTATCAGTGCCTTACAATTGCCCAGCAGTAGTTAGAAGTTAAGCACTGAATCCTGCCAAAGGGTAGCACAAACGTTCTGCATCACTTATTTTATTTGTGCATAAGTATTGCCTAGCAGCTTTCATTTCTTCTAACATCCTTTAAAACAAAATATAAATGTTGACTTCCATAAAGGAGGGAAGACTTTGATCAGTCTGTTCAAAGATAAAGTGTGCTCCTTTTGAAAGTTTCCAACAAAGAATTGGGCTTTTCTTGACTGAGAGAAGTGCATTCATATTCTTTTTGAAGCATTGATGAGAACATCACAATCATTATTCATACTGACAGACATATGAACAACTACATTTAACCAATGTTCAAAGCAGAAGAAATGCAAGAAAAAATTCCTCCAAGGAATTGTATGTGTTCAACCTTTTTTCTGCAGTTATGAATGCAACTGTCAATTCTTGTGTACAGATACAGTTCTGAATTAGTGTTCAAACTCTCCCTTGATGCAGTATAAATATGTTTAGATTAAAAAAGACATTCGTAGAACAACACACACTGATGTTTACTAACCGTAAGGGAATTCAGAAATATGTGGAGTTTGCTTTATCTGATATGAAGAGTTCAGACGAGGGGCTTGATTTGATATATTTATTTTGCTACATTTGTTACCTGTCAAAACAGTTTTGAATATGTACTTTGCTTTTAATCTATTTTTATTTTCTTTTATTTTGGCAAATGCCTAGAACTGTCAACTAATGCATAGTTTCAGAGAAGAGAAGTAGAAATGTTCCATTTAGACTAATTTGTGAAAATAGTATTAATAGTAAGTATAAATGGTCAGGTCTCATAAAATAGAGAACCTGAATCTTGCAAACCAAAACTGCATGTCACACACCATCAGATGAGAAATGACAAACTGGCATAGTGCATTAAAATACTGAGTATGTATCACATAAATAAATTCATTGAAATGAAGTAGACCATTTATGGAGAAATAATTTATATATGTATATATATATGTTTGAGTTGTTGTCCGAAAAGTGTGAATTGGTAAGGAAAGTAAGGACCTGAATGAATCAGTAGAAAAATGTTCACAGGAAAGATGACTTCTTAGGAGGAATTGTAAATTGAAATACAGATATATTATGAATGATGAATCTGCTCATGGGAGAGAGGTCAAGATTTATAGAAGGTAAATGAAAGTACAGCTTTTGAAGTGTATTATTACATATGGTAGAGAACCTTAATTAAAATGAAATGTTCACATTTGATATCATATAAATCTAAAATTCATATCACTAATATTAACATGCATGTGAGCAATATGATATTTCCATCTACTCAGTGCATTCACTGCATTATGAAAACTTCAATTCCACCTTGCATGGAAATAAATTTGAAATCTTCTTTGTTGAAATGTTCTTGATTATTGTGATACACATCTAAGTGTAAAATGAACACAAGCTGTACAATGCAAAACTTATCCAAAAGAAAATAATACCCGGGATTCATGAAGCTCGGCGCAAGGACAGTTTTAGCCTTGTGCCGAGCGTCCTCATTACAGATGGTGCAGCAGCGCCATATGAATATGTATGAGGATGCGCCGCCGCACCCTCGACATGCACAGGAAACATGTGTGAGTGCAGGGGGCATGTACAAGTGCTCAACGGAGGCGTACATGCCCCAACAGTTGCACAACCTACTATGCTTCCTATTAGAGCCCACCTCTAATAGTAAGCCAGTAATTCAGTGTCCGTGAATACTGAAATGTATGCTAAGCATACAAGAGTGTCCAGGAACAGTGAAATAAAATCGAAGTAGTAAACACACAAGCACGTAGTGGAATGTTGAGCCCCGTCCCTAGAACTTTCACAATTAGATTCGCCATATCCCTATTTTAAATTTGTATTGCTGCAATATCAAAAGTGCAAGCAAAGCGCAACATGTTTGTGCGTCGCTGCCCTCCGCTGAGCATAGCTTACACATCAAAATCATTCAAATAGAGAAATACATGCCGAATCGACATAAAAGTCAGTGATGTAGTGGTTAGAGCATCTGCCTAACAAGCTGGCATTTATGGTTCGAGTCCAACTAGAGCACATATTATTTCCCATGTGGAATGAATGTCATTTTGCTGTAAAACTGACATCACAACATGTAAATGTGAACTTACATATCGCATGAGATGTTTAACTAAATTTCATTCAATCAAATTGGTACTTTCATAAAGAATAAGGCACTAGTAAGCAGGTGTAAGCAGAAATAAGCAGCAGTAAACATATATAAGTACCAGTAAGCAAGTCGGAGTGTGCTTGCGCAGGTGTAAGCAGTGCCCAGCGGAAATGTATATAAGTATGTACAGAAATATAATATATATATATATACATATATATATATATATATATATATATATACATATATATATATATATATATATATATATATATATATATGATTATTTTTTTTTTTTTAAAAATTTTTTTTTTTTTTTAAAAACAACAACTCTCAAACAACTCAACAACAACTCCATCTTTGTGACTCCCATCCTAAAAATGCTTGTGCTTTTAATATGCTAATACTGTAATTAATATAATATACTAGGAAAATTGTTAATCTTAACTGCCACTTCATTTCATATTCAATAACCATCATCAATCATTGCAATTTCCTTTCGATTGTCCTTGTGTCTGTGTGATTGTTACAGAGACAAAAAAAAAAAATCCAGGATATTGCCTATATGTCTGACCAATGGTGGTGGGTTTTTTGTGTTGTTTAATGTAATGTCCAATATCTTTTCACTTTTCTCTATCTATCTTTCTTTTTTTCCAATATACAATGTGGGACATTGACCGCATTTTGCCAAATATACCACGTTCTTACTATAGCAATTAAAATGTCCTCTAATACCTATATAGGTTCCCACAACACTAATTTTACACCCAATAGTCATGATATACTTGCACAAGCTACATCAACCACATTTAAAATTACCCAAGTCTCGACTAATACTAGGAGTATTATTATAGCCTCCCCTTTCCAATAAATTCTTAAATGATTTATCTTTCCTAAATACATGTTTCGGGGCCATCCCTATCTTCATCTCAACATTATTATCTAACTTTAATAAACCCCAATTCTTCTGAATAATATGTGTAATTACTTTTGTATCATAATTATAAGTGGTTATAAAATATAATTGCTCATTTCTTTCCTTCCTGGAATTTTTCCTATTACTCAGTTGTAAACTACCATCTTCTATCTCCGATGAATTCCACTTTAATATAGCTTCATAAATACCACTTTCTCTTTTACAAATAATTTCATCCCTAATGGGCGTACATAATGCAAATGGATAACTCCTTCTAATGAACATATTCATTATAAAATCTAATTCATTAATGAATTCCTGATGTTCATTAACCATTCTGGCAGCCCTCACCATTTGACCTTTAACAATAGAGATTTTTTTCTGATAGTCAGGGTGCCAGCTTTTAGAATCAAGTTAAGAATTAGAAAAGGTGGCCTTCCTATGAATCCCAGATATTAAACTCCTCCTATTTCTATCCACTTTCAAATTTACATCTAAATAAGACAATTCTGTGCTACTATATCCGTGAGTGAGTTTGACAACACTGCTGTATTGTTAATATATTCCACAAATGCCTTTAATCTCTCTAAACTACCTTCCCAAACTATAAAAATGTCATCCAAAAAACGTATATATTGCTTTATATGTATATTATATTCACTGGGAAAAACATATTCCTGCTCCTAAAATGACATTACATAGTTTGCATAAATGGGGGCACAAGCTGCCCTCATTGCAACTCCTGTAACCTGCTTATAAAAATGGCCTTCAAAATACAAAAAGTTATTACATAACACAATCTCCATGAGCATCGCGTATACATTAATGTGGTCCTGGTCAAACATACCTGTTTTGACTAAGTGATTTTCCAACCATTCCAATCCCACCACATTTGGAATAACTGAAAACAGGTTGCAAACATCTATAGTGAGCAGGATGGTATGCTCTGTAATTTTAATCCTATTTAACTTGTGTAAAAATGCCAAGAATATTTTGTAATATAGTCAAATTTGGTCAACCCTCTCTGCAACTGGTGGTCCAGATATTTACTTATAAACATGGCTTACTACGTTTACCATCCACAATTGGCCTGAACCTAATATTATTTAAACCTTTATGCAGTTTGGGTATACCAAAAATGTTACTAACCATAGGATGATAATTTTTCATGTCATTATAATCTATTTCATTATTTGTCCCTGAAATAATAAATCATCAATCAACAAATATATTTTTGAATAAGCAACATGGGTTTCATTTTAACTACTTTTCTCATATGTATCCACTGCCAACATATTCAGCATGTGATCAATATAATCATTTTTATCCATGACCACAACCCCATTACCTTTGTCTGGTTTCATTAAAAGTATCTATCTTTCACCAGATTCATTAATAAATTCTCCTCATTCTTGGTCATGTTACTACAATAATCATTGTTCCTAATTTTTTTCATATGTTCCCTTATGTCAGTTTTTTCGAATGCCCTTTCAAACAAAGTTACCTTATAGTTGGCAGGTGGATTAAATTTACTAGGTTTTTTGAAAATGTTAACAGGTTGGTTAGTATAGTCATTAAACCACATCTTAATATTCATTTTCCGAACTAACATTTTTAAATCCACCAAAATTTCAGTCAACATACCCCTACTACCTGGTACAAACATAAATCCCTTAGACAGTAATTCAGCATATTCAACCCCAAATTATTTTTTGGAATAATTGTACACTTTGTAATCACCATGCACATTAGACATCACAACAAGGTTACTAAACATTTCAAAATTACTTGTCCCTTGTATTGCATCAATAAGTCAGGTCAAGTAAGTAATATTGTTTATATACCCAAAGTCATTTTTGTTGACTAAATCCACAACATTGCCATTATTTAGTTCTTCACGTGTCCCGTAATAGTTATTTAAAGCTGCTGCTCCATTAACACTCACTTTCACATTTGGGCTAACGCTATTGTTTACTGGCAAAATACCGTTGTTCTGAATAGTCACATTACCAAAAGTACTTTGTGTCTCACCCACTTGAACACTTGAGTTACATAAGTGTGTTTGGTCTAAAAATATCTGACTGTCACTGTCTAAGCCCAATGATGAATCATGAACTTCCTATATACTTTCTTGCAGTAACGAGTCCCCAAACACATCTACCTCCATGTTGTCTGGTGATTGTTGTACATTTTCTGCTGATAATTCCACTTTTTTGTCCGGGCTCCTTGTTCCACATACAATTTGTTATCTTCCCTTCTCATTTGCTGACCATTCTGTCCTCTGTTGTGTAATCTCTCAGAACGCTTGGGTCCTCCTTCTAAAGGGTGTTCCACTTGCCTTTGGTTATATTGTTTTGTTGTGATGTCACTTCCTGTTCATGTCGCTCACCATAGTTAGTTGACTCCATGTGGTTACTATGGTTACCTCCCAGTAAGGGATACACCTTATTACTACCATACTCTTCAGTATCCCTTGTTATTTTATGTAATTTCCTTTGAAAGATAGTGTGACAACTATTGTCAGTACTATCCAAGATATTCCTATAATTAGTTTGATAATGTCCAAAATTTAAATCATTCAATATAACCTCATTTTCGCGTTCTAATTCATTCATTCGCTGTGCTATCACTTGATCATTATATTTCATCATGATTCTCATCAGATCTGTACCTGTGCGATCCAACAACTGATGTACTTCATTCAACATTTTACTATTTCCCTCTATTCCGTTAGGTTACCTCCATAGCCGCAAACCTCGTGGCACCAACCCTAACTCTATGTTTCTCTGTAAATAGCCATTTTCCAATTGTAATTTTTTCATACCAAACAACTTTTTTCAAACACTTTTATACACTCTGTTAATGTCATATTGATTCTGACATTATTAGTCTCTTTGTTGCTCATATCAATATGAAAGTTAAAATTGTTATTTTTCCATTGCACTCTATCAATGTCTATAACCTTGTCCATAGCAGACTTACCCCCAGCAAGGGCGTGCATTCCAGCATTAAAATTTGATTCACCCAAGACAGGACCGGGTGCTTGAGAACTGGGAGTGGGCTGAGTTAAGGGAAAACCCAAACTTCTGAACAAATTGCTGGCAGCCACAGACTGCTGTCTGTTCACTAGAGATTTAATCTGTGCTGTATTCTCCATCAATTGTTGGTTGATTTTTTGTAACAGTTCAGTTATGTCAGAATTGGAATCCATGTTCTCCATGTAGAAAATACAACAAAAACACATGAACTAATAACCAGAACGAACAAACCACAAAGCAGCAACCACCGACCAGGAGAAGAATATCCAAAACCAACAAGCTGGAACCACGTTGTGTCAGAGTACTGAACTCATTTTATTTAAAAAAACAGAAGTTAACCTAGGATTCATCTCAATGTAAAGACTTCCTCAGAACAAATTACACAAATACAACACTCCCTTAAATATCCACCCTCTCCCTATTAATCCATTAATTGGATAATTACATATACACAATTCATTACAAACACAATATGAAACTGGTTTAAAATTGTGTTATAAAAATTTTTAAAAATACTGAATACTATATAGAATATAATATAATATATTTCATTTTATATGTTTGATTATTTTTAAATGTTTTTAACACCAAAGTTTCTTGCTGAGCGTGTATGCGCGCGTGTGCGCACCTGTAAACCCGAGTAAGACAATCTGCGCACATGTAAGCATGAGTGCGCTCGTTTAAGCTGGAGTAGGCATGTATAAGGCTGTTTAAAGAGTTGTAAGTGTGTTTGCACTGGTGTGCACGCATTTTAACAAGAATAAGCAAGTTTTAGTCCATGTAAGCATGTGTGCGTGTGTGTGAGCTGCTGTGAGCATGTTTGAGCTTGTGTGCGCGGCGCTGCACCTCCTGAGGAAAAAGAAAGGAAAAAGGAAGCACAACAAATAGTAGGAAGCTACCAGGGAGTACTATCAGAGCTAGCAGGTGAAAACAATCAGAAGCAGGCAATTACATAGGCAGTACACTAGCCCAGCCCAACACTTTAAACACTGCAAACAACAGTCCATTATGTTTCTCTCAAGAGACACTGCAACACTGCAGTAAGCTAATAGAAGTGAAAACTGAAAAATCTTTACTGAGACAAAGAAATGTTAGGGGCTGCCATTGCTGTTATAAGGCATCATATGCAACATGCTGAGGGTGGTGACAATGCGAATGCTGCTGGACAACCCACAGTGAGGAGACGGAGAGGAGTGTACAGGCCCAGGGTAAACTACCAGGGGCTACATGAGCTGGAGATAGTGGAGCGCTATAGAGTGGACAGAGACCTCTTGCAGCAAATTGTTGAGCTGTGCAGGCCACGTCTCACACACAGAACCAACAGAGGTGTACTCATCCCAATGGAAACCAAGGTATGTGTTGACCTAAGAATATTAGCAACAGATACCTTCCAGAGACCAACTGGTGATATGATGGGGATATCACAGGCATCAGCATCCAGGGTACTGCACCAATTCCTAGATACCATGTCAGCACATGTCAGTGATCATGTATATTTCCCCAATTCCCTTGAGGTATTGGCCAGCAATATGTGTCTCTTCCAGCAAATTGCGGAATACCCTGAGGTAGTGGGTGCAATAGACTGCACGCACATATGCATCAAAGCACCAGCCAGTGAGTGGGGTAGGGTCTACTTCAACCGCAAGGGCTTCCCCTCCATCAACTGCCAGGTCATGTGTGATGCCTAGGGCATAATACTGAATGTGTGTGGTGGCTGTCCTGGACGCTACCATGATTCCCATATCTGGCATCTGATGCAGCTGTACCAGACATTTGCCAACGGGGACATCCCAAGTGGTCACCTAGTGGGGGATGTTGGCTATGCACTGGAGCCGTGGCTGATGACACCCATCAGAAAAGCACACACAACTGAACAGGAATGCCATAATGAGGCACACGCACAAACACAAAATGTAATTGAGCATGTGTTTGGGCTGCTCAAGTCACGGTTCCGGTGCCTGGACACATCTAGTGGAGCCTTGCAGTACTCACCAACTACATGTACCCAAATTGTCATTTGCCAAGGCCATCACAGGCAGAGCATGACTCGGAGGAGGAACAACCTGAGCCTGCCCCAGTAGGCAGAAGGAGGCGTGCCCAGTATGCTTTGGCCTTGGCAAAAAGGCAACGCATAGCACATACACTGGCTCAGTAGGAACTTTGGAAAATATACCTCTCTCTGACTTGCACATATAGTAAAAGGAATGCCTAAGTTGACACTAGCTGCTTTCAAACATGTATAGGGAGTGTAGCATGTGCATCCGACATAGGCAGCCCTGCAGCACCACCTGAGGCATTATTGCCATGTGTTAAGCAATAAAAAGCAGTGCTAAACAGCATTTACCACCATGTAGTATATGTAAACAAAATTGCACACAACAACTAGCACAACTGTGGTCAATGTTGAGTAATATTGGGCAATGTCCAGCAATGTTGGTTAATACTGAGCAATGACGGACAAGCTTGGTCTAAGTAGGGCATAGCTGAACAAAAGCCAACACGATCATATTTGCTCTACTGGCCCTTAAGCAGTCTGGTCTACTCAGTATGAAAATGTAAAGCAGTGATGGGCCTCAAACCCAGGATACTGTGCACTATAATCACAGCACTGAACCACTAAACCATGACAGTATTGCAGTCGTCAGCCTGTATGAAGAAATGTTGATAAGTCTATGCAAAGTATCTCATGGAAACCCTGCAGGCACAGCATAATCCCTGTCGAGATATGACACAAAGGTGAGTCCTGCAGTAAGAATAGAATCTGACTTTCAACACACACAGTATAAATGTTAATATTGGTCATGTTCACACACATCAACAAATGTAGTGGACCTCAGACAGCAACATACTAAAAGGTCACACTGGGCATGCTCACACACTTGAATAAATGAGACAAATGTCAGGCAACAAAACACGGAAAGCCTGAAGTGGGCATGCTCACACACATGCCATGTCTGAGTACAGCAGTGGGCCACACATATCTGGCAGTTGCATGTGTTAACCCAGGAACCTCTCACTATCCAGCAATCTGTCCTGTGCACACAGTTATATGACAACAGATATAATATAGTGGAACCCTGTCATAATCAAATATGTTCTGCAGATACCTAAGTTGTTCATAGAAAGTGGGAAAGCAAAGACAATAAAAACCTGCAAACAGTATCATCAATAAACATTGTGCATCCCAAACATTATCATAGGTTCAGAGGTCGATACTAGGCTATCTGCCCTAGGGCATGTACAAGCCTAGCCAGAGTGTGTTTGGCTTTCACAACCCTGTCAGATTACTACACTGTGCCTGTGAATAGTAGGTCACACAAGATAGCCCATTCAGTTTAGTCTATTGTGCCTCTGTCTAGCAGGGACCCAGAAGATATCCCAGGGGTAAACATATGATCACCCATCCACTTGTCAAGATGTCTCCTGTAGGTGGTCAGTGGGTGGCTCTGCCTATGCGAAACTGGGATTACAATCCAGAGTGAGTGGAGCCTCTGGGATAAGAATCTGTCCCTCCAGCATGTCCTATTAACATCTGTGCTGAGGTATATGTCCCGGGAGTGTGTATCTCCAAGGGAGTCGGATATTCTGAGGTGGAGCATGTCCATTAATTCTGGGTTGGGTATTTCCGTAAACAACAGGCACACATCACATCCGAGTAGGCGGTAAGTGACTGAGTAGAGCTGGAGTTACTGTATCCAAACTGTGCAGGGCATCCATGTGAGTCTCTAGATCTGCTTGTTGAGGAACTTTTGTGGCCATTACAGTTGCTGCAGGTGTTGCGTAAGGTACATCCCAAATGTGGCATTGTAACCAAGCATGGTTGTGATGAGTATAGGGGCACAATGACCTCACTTGATCTAGATGTGAAACCATATGGGATAAGGTGGGCTATATAGAAGATCTGTCTAACCACTTTGGCAATGTTATTGTCAAAGGCGAGAGTACAAAGAAGTCGTGTCCCCAAACCCCTAACAACTCCTACCATATGTAATGGATTACTACCTATGTGGTAAGGTGTGGGCATGTTGTTATTCCCAAAGAGGATGACTATGCAACTAATGGCATTTAGCTGTAGGCCATGGCTCAGGCCCCAGTCATCCATCTCTGTGAGACCCTGTTTGAGTATGCATGTGCCAGCTGGAGAGTTGATTATGGCACCCAGTTTGCAGTCATCTGTGAACATGGTCAGCCATATTCCTCCTGTGGTAGCCTGTACATCAGACAAATATATACTGAACAAGAGAGGTCCCAGAACTGAACCTTGTGGGGTGCCATGTGTTACTGGTGTATAGTCAGACATGGCACCTGCAATACTGACCATGTGGGTGCTATCCCTGATACAGGTAGCAATCCATCGTGTGAGATATTTGTCGATATTGACGCTGGTAAGCCTATGCATAATGGCCAAGTGGGGTATTGTGTTGAAGGGTTTTGCAAGGTCCAGATAGGCTGTGTGGACAACTGTCCGTACGTCGATGGACTTGGTAACTGTTTAAAGAATATGAACAGGTTCAAGAGGCAAAATCTGCCCACAACAACGCTGAAATGTGTAGGACACAATGTCTGTAGGTTCCCGATGTCTATTTGTATGAGTCCCATGACAATACACTCCATAGCTTTGCAGAACAGGCTAGTTAGGCTTATAGGGTGATATTGTCTGTGGTCTCTTGTGGCACCAACTCTGTGGAGTGGGACCACTGTTGCTGTATGCCATTCCTTGTGTATATATCCTGTAGTAACTCTGATACTGAACAGTGACTTAATGTGAGGGTTACGTCTGTCATGAAGCTTGTGTAAGACGCAGGCCGGGACACCGTCTGGTCCTATTGATGCTGTATTGTCCGCTTTGGGGAGGGCAGCACTCACCTGTTTATTTGTGATGTCAGGGAGGTTACACTCTGTTGGGATGGATAGTTGCTCCTTAGGGGGGATGGGGGGGAGACATCTGCACTGAACCTTTTTGCCAGGATGTTGGCAATGTCAGTGGGTTCAGGGTATGTTTAGTAAGTATGCAGTAACTCACAGCATATCAGTGAGTGTCCACCCAGGCTCCTGACATAACTGAAGAAAGCCTTGTGATTGTCCTACATGTCTGGTGCAATTGTCCATTAGAAGTGGGCCTTAGATAAATTCATGAGTGATCGTAGCTGTCTGCTAGTACAGATCACAGATGCCTTCCGTGTCTGGGATTCTGCTCTATCATGTAGTAACTTCCTCCTTTTGTTGTATAGCTTATTAATGGCCGGGGTCTACCAGACTGGTCCCCTGCCATTGGAGGAGTGAGTGTTGTTGTTATTTGGGATAGCACGATGCATGCAGTCCTAGGTGTCCATAGAATGTGTATGTAAAGGATTCAGCAGTCTGAGCCGTATTTACCACTGTCCCAGGGTCTCTGAAGGATACCACCTTGCTTTGGAGAAGTGAGACGTTTGCTTATGAAAAGTTCACCAAGATTACCCAGGATGGGTGTGGGGACGGGATATGGATGTCCAGTGAGAAAAATGTATGTTCTGACCTTACCAATGAGGGGTATATCACTGGTGTGGAACACAGAGTCCCCATGTTGGTGATGATCAGGTCCAATATGTTTTCCCCTCTTGTGGGTGTGATGACCGGTTGAACCATAGCATATGAGTTTACAAATAGTAGCAACTGTTGGGCAAGGGTGTTGGGGCTTGAGTAGTATCCCCAGTCAATGTTTGGGTATTTGAAGTTACCCAATATAATGGTGTTTGGGGAGACCTTCATATTCTCCAGTGTTCCCAGGAAAGCCGAGTGTGGTTCCTGAATTTGGGAGGGTGGTCTGTAGCAGGCTATGAACGTTAAGTCAGTTTTGCACACTGTTAGTTGCACATGTATGGTCTGCAATGATTCGTGCAGTGCTACTAACCTGGAGGTGTGTCTATCTGTGATGTATATGGATACTCACTTATTTGTGTTGTCCATTCCGAGTCTTGTTGTCAGAAAGCATGGTATGAAATATAACCTGGTAGTGCTGGTGTGCATTTGTGAGCCTGAACCAGGCATCTGTTAGTGCACAGATATTGCTATTCTCCATACTGTGGAGAGTCCTGAGTGGGCACAATTTGAGGGTAACACATCTAGTGTTGAGCAGCATTACCCATAGTTTCATTTACTCTGTAATGTCTATGGAGGTGGGTTTGTCTTTTGAGCCCTGCTTAAGAAAGGCACTATGGTGGTAGCAAGAGTCTTAGCCAGTATTCGAAAGTCCAAGGGTGACAGGTGCAAGCTATCCATAGTGAAGCTATGTGACATGTCGAGCATGTCACCCCAGGCTGACAGACACTGGATTCCCTTTGAATGACACCAATATGTTAGCCAACTGTTAAACATGGTAAGTTTGTCTGTATACTGTGACATCATACTTGGTGAGTGTAAAATGCTACACAAGGTCAGGGTCATACTGGCCTGGCCTACATGATCAGAGAGTTCCTCTATGTATCATGTCATGTGGTCCAGGGAGGAACGTCTGAGGTGTTACACACAAGCATGGACAATAATGGAGCCATTTCTGTACTTGCTTTGGAGTGACCTGAGTGCATGTGTTATGTGGCGGATCCTGGCACCTGACAGACAGCTCAAAGTGACCATCCCCTTGTTTGGCCTGGTGAGTGGGATGTCAGTGTGTCTGACAATAAGTGTCATCTATTACAAGTGTATTAGGTGTGTTGCTTAGCCCGAAGGGCAGTGACTGTGTGGCACACCGACATTGTGAACTATGTGATATGTGGGTATTGTAGTGGGGTAGCAGTGGTTTGTGTGTTTGCTTTGGAGGTCTCTGCTGCTTAGGCAGAGTTTATTTAGAGCCTCTGAGTATGTTTATGTGTGATAATGTGGTTTGATTGCTGTCGCTATAGGTTTATGTGAGACTGATATGTGGTGTGTGTGGTTACCTTCACCACCTGATAGACTGTGCCAGTCATGGGTTGAGAGAGCTCAGCCTCCTGTATGTCTATATTTGCATCTCTCACATATATCTGAGTTTGTTGAGAGGAGGAGAGGGTTGTCTGTGTACATGAGGCAGTTGTGACATTGTGTCAAAATCACAATATTCACCAGCTGGACTGGAGAGTACATACGAAGCCGACCCCTGGACATGCCAGGATATTATGATGACATATTCTGTAGACTGATCACAAAGGATCAGTAGGGTGTTAAGTGTGTAAAAGAGTATAACAGGGATTAGTGATCAGGTTTGTCGGTGTTTTGTAAAGAGTAGCTGCAAAGGAGTCCAGATGGAATCATGACACCTCTTTCAGCTATGTCATAAATAGCAATGTACACTCATATATGTCCTGAGTCAGGGCCAACTGTACCTGACTGGCAATGCCGACATCCTGTCAGACAGGTCCATATATACATACCTAACTCCCACTGACAAAAGTCCCTATCATCATACCTGGAGATATCACATGTAGAATAGGTGAACAGCTCCCCCCAAAGCCGAAAGCATGGCAGCAATTGGATTACATTGTTTCCCTATATGTGTCATGAATGAACTACAAAACAAACAGACCCTGCACCTGAACAGTATGTTGAGCCTCACCCTCTCCACAGGATCTGGAACTGTTGAATGTGTTACAGCAACATATGGCACTCCCCACAAGTGTTGGTGCACAACACACCATGGGAAGTATAGTCCAGTAAGCCTATGAAGTCTGATCTGCAAGGCCATTGAGTCCATCATGGTTGAAGTCATAAACAGAGCTATTGGAAGCTGACAAACACACAACCCTACCAACTGTGGTATGTTCATGTGCAGATCATGGTTCCCAAACATGCTAGACTGTTTGCAAGGCAGCCACCCAGGACATACATCACTGAACAGAGCAACACATGTCTCACATAGACTTTGAATAGCCCTTTATCAACATCCCAGATACATGTCGTATCTACAAAACCAACAATATGTGCATAAATATGTGTTGACATATGAAGGAATGTCAATTTGTCCACAGATAGACCATACAAGCTAAGAATTATGTGGTCCTGTTCAAGCTGTTGACACCTGCCTACCCACATGGCTCATTCCTGGGATTGCATAAAACAAAGTGTACACACATTACCATGTCCAGTCTGATGATGTCAGCATCCTACAAATATACCTGGAGAAAAGAAACCACCCAGTAAGGTATACAGCGCGTCATGTTAATGCGTATCTTTCAAGTATCATAACATAGTTAAGTAGGCATTTGAATCCTGCAATTGTTGACTGTGTATGTGTGTGGGGGGGTGTATGTGTGTAATTTCCTTTGAGAAGAGTGCCCTTTTTGGAAACTGGGAAAACACATTAAAAGAGGTACATTCCTCTTTGGAAAGTCTGATGATGTCAGCATCCTACAAATATAGCAGGAGAAAATAAATCACCCAGTACAGCATATAGCGCACCATGTCTTTCTAGTATCATAACATAGTTAGGTAGGGGTTTGAATCCTCCAATTGGTGACTGTATGTGTGTAATTTCCTTTGAGAGGCGTGCCCTTTTTGGAGACTGGGAAAACACATTAAAAGAGGTACATTCCTCTTTGGAAAGTCTGATGATGTCTGCATCCTACAAATATAGCAGGAGAAAGCAACACACCCAATAAAGCATATAGCGCACTGTGTTAATACGTATCTGTCTAGTATCATAACATAGTTAGGTAGGAGTTTAAATCCTGTAAACACTGACAGTTTGGGGGTGGGGGTGTGTGTGATTTCCTTTGAGAGGAGTGCCCTTTTTGGGGACTGGAAAAACACATTAAAAGAGGTACATTCCTCTTTAGAAAGTCTGATGATGTCAGCATCCTACAAATATAGCAGGAGAAAACCAATCACCCACTAAAGCATATAGCGCAGTGTAAATGCATATCTCTATAGGATCATAACATATTTAGGTAGGGGTTTGAATCCTGCAAATGCTGACAGTGTGTATGTGTGTGATTTCCTTTGAGAGGAGTACCCTTTTTGGAGAGTGGGAAAACACATTAAAAGAGGTACATTCCTCTTTGGAAAGTCTGATGATGTCAGCACTCTACAAAAAAGCAGGAGAAAACAAATCACCCAGTAAAGCATATAGCATGCCGTGTTGATGCATATCTCTCTAGTATCATAACATGGTTAGGTAGGGGGTTGAATACTGCAATTGCTGAGTGTGTGTGTGTGTGTGTGTGTGTGTGTGTGTGTGTGTGTGTGTGTGTGTGTGTGTGTGTGTGTGTGTGTGTGTGTGTGTGAGACACTGTTGGTCAATGCAATGTGGGTTTTGCTTTTACTATGGTATGACATATCAGGATTAAAACAGTATGTGCATTGCACACATCAAGTATCTGTGTGGCAAATAAATATATGTACATGTGACCTCAATTAGTATATAGGTGTGAAGCCTGCATACTACACGAATACATTTGTTTCCTTTGACAGATTGTGCCGCTGCTTCTCAGATCGTAGGTCACATATGTATGTATGTATGTGACAAGGCCAGCCACTGTAGTGATCTGTGGCCAAAGTCATCTGTGACACACACAACTATGACAGTTACTATAGAGTAGTGTGAGTGAGGGTACATGCCTGGGGTATATGTCAGACATGTTCATACACAACAACGACTAGCAATAATGGACAGTCATTATAGGTGTACAACAGCCTTGTGGATATGCATTCAGGCCGCTAATGTCTTATGTGATACACCGAGGGACTCCACAATACCTCTGGATATGTGGATACCAAGGGACAGATGATATAACACGTGGCTGTAGGTACACATTGGTACCCAACATACATGTTGGGGGCTACCACCTATGTGGTACTGTCGGGATAGTATGTATAGTAAATGTGGGTGACTATGCCATAGTTGGCTTAGTGAAATACAGCATGTGTTGGACAACAGGTATCTGTCTGTATGATACCCTTGTGTAGGATATGTGTCCCATCCAGAGAATGCATTGTAGGCCAATGCATGCATTTCCAGATGTGGATGGACATATCCCTAGTGTGTTTGCATGTACCTAAGAGGCCTATATGCCAAACAGGTGTGGTCCCAGGAACGGGTGGTGGTCAATACCACTGGTTACTGTTATGGTATAGTACCGGAAGGATCCCACTGTTACTGAGTTCCCTACAACTGTGTGTCAGTTGTCAGGACATCATCTAATGATCGGCTATATTCATGCTGTTGAGGTTGTGTATACTACCAGAATGCAAAACATTGACAGATATTAACAGTATCACCCACAGCATAGTGTCAACCCATGTCATACACACATGTGTACCCATGTTAGTACATATCTGTAGTAGAATGCATACTGGCCATTGAGAGATACTATGAGATGTTAATGTGTAAAACAGGGTATGTCACACGTCCCATGTGTCCACTATGCACGTACATGCAGACAGTGTGCACCCACCATGTTCACAGATGTACACCTACTAATCTGTACTGCACACATCACACACGTACTGTCCACTCACTAACACATGTTGGCAACACTATACACTTCAGCCAAGTGGCACATGGGTGGACAATACATACTCAGACCTAACACTGGTGTAAACAATGCTACATTGACAATCAGAGCTTTGATGCATCATGCCTGCTCACAAATACCTGCAAGGATATCATTACCCTTTCCTGTTGACAACTTGCTAATATTGCTACACTGCTATAATGTCACCCTGTGCATCAGCACCATGTTAGCCTATTCCTGCATCAATGTTACAGATGACAGGAGGTGGCACAGGTGTCATCATATGCACAGAGTGTGTTGTTGGTTTGCCAGAGCCCGACATTGACCCATCCAATGGACATGTGTGTGTGTGTGTGTGTGTGTGTGTGTGTGTGTGTGTGTGTGTGTGTGTGTGAGGGTCAACAGTATAGCATGGGCCAATGTTGATGTAATGTGTGTGTGTATGTGTGAGCCCTAGTTGTTTGGTTAATGTGTGCATGTGTCTGCATGCACACAGCTCCACCATGTGGCTGCCATATACGAGAGGTTGTGGGACAGCCACAGACTGTACCTGCCAGGCTGTACAGATTACTGTCTCTGGCCACTGACACAGCACCTGTGCCTGGCAGGGGTGCTACGGACAGAATCGAGTACCAACCCTGAATGGGTACTATCATCAGAGGCAGAGGTATGTCGAGTGGACCCATGTCCCTGCTGGGATTGGCCAGAGTCACGTGCACGTGGTCTACTAGGACGGCCAGTCAACAGGCCAGCCCCAGCATTGCTGGGGCTGGTACTGCCACTACAAGAGTGGCTGTGATCTGTGGGTAGTCTGCAACTACTGCCAGCTGTTGATATTGCTGGCATGCATCCGCATCAATGTATCAACCATCCCGCATGGTCCTGGCTCATGGAAAACACATTGTGGAAGGCATCTAATGTCTCTCCCCAACATCTATCAATGACCTCGGTGTAATTCCGGATGGCACCGGCAAGGTCATGGATGCTGTCATTGATAGCGGTGTAATGGGCCCTCTTCGCCCTTAGTCCCTGTCTGATGTACTGCTCCATAAGTGCCTGTGCCTGCATTACAGCCAGGAACATACTTGAGGTTGTAAGACCTGTGAGGGCACTTCTGCCAGGGGCAATATGACCAGTGGTGCTCCCCCGAGAACCCCTGACATCTGCCTATGTGGTACCATTCCAGGAATATGGGTATGGCTGCTGTGAGGGGCTGCAAGTGCCATGGGTACCACAGTATCCTGGTCAATGCCAACTGTATGTTGTCCCTCGGCTAAGGCCATTGGTGATGAGGGATGTATTGGCAGTATGAGTGTGCGCATAGATGGGGTGGAACGCTGTGTACTGTCGATTGATGGACCAATGACAGACCCTGTCAAACTTGCCTGTGCCACAATACATGTCTCATCGTCTCCACTATTTATGGCAGTGACTTCAGGTTCCCTGCTGCATTCAGCCACCCCAAACTCAGCACCTTTGAGAGGAAGACAGGAAACACACTTTACAATCTGTACATGATGTTAGCACACATGCACACATGCACACATGCACACATGCACACATGAACACATGCACACATGAACACATGAACACATGCACAAATACACTCCTCACTACAGCAAATACACACACACACCAGCAATCCAACACATACTCAACAGTAGCTGAAGGTGGGTGACAGTATCACAAGGCAAACAGTCACCTCACATGTGTCAGCATTCAAAACATGTGTTGTTCAAGACAATGCAGTGCGAGTGTAGATGGCCCTATTTAATGACAGTATACATGGCTTTGAAGCATGTGTGTAGTTGTTCAGTGATTGGCTACACCCTGGAACACAATGTGTACATGGACACAACATTGCTGTGCAAGTATTATCAGCTCTGCAATGTCCTGCGCACCATCACTCACAGGTATACATGCCATGGTTGCATGTGTTATCTGTGTGAGACATAGATTTCCATGTCTGATTACAGTGTCCATGTCCATAGCAGATAATACTTGCACAGGTGTAGCACATGCATGCTATGTACACACACAGGATGAGTGGTGAATGTAGACATGAAGGAATCCAAATGCTCGACATGGCCATTGTACAGTAGATATGGTGAGTGTGGGACATATTTCAAATATGTCGGTGCCAGCCATGACATGGCATGCTACACGACTGCAACATTAAACACCACACATACCCAATGTGTGTCATGTGACCTATACACCCAATAGCATTCCAGGACATATATGTGTCACTTTGTACAGATGGCTACTGCTATGCATATTGTGTATCCTGGCATATGTAAGCACACACACATCATGCTACGCATATTGTGTATAGGTGCATATGTTTGCACACACACAACATTGAGGTGCAAAGCAATGACTGCTATGTGTAGTACTGTGGTCACTGTAACTGGATGGGGTGTAGTACCATGAGCCATCATCATCATGCATCATGTGGTCACTCACGGCTACTAATGTGTGACAGACCACCACCTAGCATGCTGTACCTGAACTGTAGTGCCATGGCTACGTTCAAAATTACACAGATACTTTGTACATGGGTGTGTGGGTGCCCAGTAGGGAGCATTGCCTAACATGACTGTGTTATGTGTTGAAGAGTGTTGCTCAGCCCCATGATAGGCCTCTACCCCTGAGGTTTATCATGTGTGTGTGGATGACATGTGGGATACTGAAGTGTGACCTTACAACAGGTGTGTGGTAAAGCCATATGTAGCATGTTGAGGTGTATGAAAAACATGTTATGTTGTGTACAGCTGTAGCAACTATGCCTATCCAATGTGCAGTACGGTGTTGCCACAACTGTGTCTGATGCTCTGTGTATTGCATGTCATTGAGGCAGCTACTGACATTACTGAGCTGTGCAACGTCTTACAGCAAACATGCACGGCATGCATTATGCATAGGTGTGTTACGTGTACATGGCCTACACCTCTCCTATGACATGCACATTTCATTACCAACATTGCAGTTATACCACACTCACCAGCATGGATCGTCTGCCCTGCTGTCACACCAGAGGGACCTATGAGAATATGGAAGAGTTCATCAGTGGCCACAACTGTGGTCTTGCTACTGTGGGTTTGCTAACCTACAGTAGAACAACAGTCGACAGTCACAGGTGCACAGATAATATTCCAAATATCAGTATTGCACAACACTAGGCAGCACAACTACTAAACACACAGTACACATCTCACATAGACATAATCTAATAATACAGGTAACTCTAGTCTACAGATAGGGCATGTTACCTGCACGCTCCATGTCAACATGCTGGGTGGCTCCGGCCTCCATGACAACACATGTCTGTGGGAGTTGCTGTTGTTGTCCAGAAGCCACCATGCTTAGGAGCAGCTCCTCCACTCTGGTGAGGGGGGGATGAATGGCCACCCCACCACCTGTGGCAAGCTGTTGTCTATGGATATCAGATGCACACCACCAGACATGTCTAATAAAACCACTGCAGTGATGGCGTACCTGCTCATATGTCTGGTTATGCATGCCTATGTCATTTACCCAACGAACAAGATCTTGCCACAGTGCAGTCCGCTCATGCTGGTGCTGGCTGCTTCTGGAAAACAACAGTGTGTAGTGCGGCACCAGACTTTGCTGGATTACCTCTTCCTCCTCTGCTGTGTAAGAAGGGGTACATTGGTGGGCCATCAGGCTGAAAGAGAAATGAGCAATATGTGTGACTGAGTCCTGTGGCACACTTTACACCCTTAACCACAGATATCACTTCACTGCCATATATACCATCCGTTTGTCTGTCAAAGGATAAACACGTTCAGTACCACATATTGGTGCTCAGGCCACAACTAACAGTGCCTGGCACACTTTATATATCAAACCACTGTACAACAGTACCTGCCACACTGTTTGTGACACAATGCACAACCTCGCCACAAGGGTATATATCACGCTAATGCACAAACAAAGATGTCATCCATTGCAATGAAAGAACGAAAATGATGTGCTGAGTATGAATAACTGCTTGTACAACAAGGATATGAACACAATTTATTCAAGAACAATAACAACTCCTGGTTTAGCGCTTTCGACTGTGTAACAGTCTTCCTCAGAACAATAAAATGCAATAACCCTTTCATATTTATACACTTCCATTAATTACAAAAAAGTCCGCCAAAAAATTTTTTTAAAGAGACATTCCATTATTTTCATACATTATTCACTAATATGGCAACCAATAAAATGTTCTACTCTAAAAAGCATGTATATATAGAAAAATATATATACACAAACTATATATATATGAATATATGAATTAAAAATCTCTAAAATGTGTGCATATAAAATTTGTGCATATAAAAACTATGTATGTTACAATACTAAAGCCAATAAATATATTCATAACTACCTACTCAAACATATGTATGCAGATTATAAGTGGACATATAAAAATGAGAATAAATATGGTATAATACCACATTCCAATTGCATACTAATAAATGTATACTAATATATCTAATAGAGCTGATGGCAAAATGTACTATGCTAAAGCTAAAAAAGGTTTAATACTGATAAAGTCATTGAGGCCAGGCGATCTCGTAGAATCAGTTAAAATTTGCCATTTGCTCTCCAATTGTGCCAATCTCATTTTCCAGTTGCCTCCAAAGGGTGTATCAGTTACTTGATCAATAATTGAAAAAACAAAGCTGTGGTCTTCACCCTTTTCTAATATGTGCCTATATAACGCATTTTTTGTGTCACATTTACCTATTTTGTATAGGTGTTCATAAATGCGTTTTTTCAGCTGTCTTTCCGTCTTACCTATATAATGTGCATTGCATTTTGTACATGTAGCAATGTAGACCACCTGCTTGGTATTACAATTACCTGTCCTGCATTTAATGGTAGTGTGACATATATCATCCAACTTGATAACCTTACCCAAGTTGATGTATTTACATTGTCGGCACCTTCCACATTTGGATGTGCCTTTGAATATGTCATTTGCTTGTTTATTGTGACTAGCTCTCACTAATAACTTTTTCATATTGGGAGCTGTCTTGAATACACATCTAGGTTTGGTTCCTAATATTTGTTCCAAATCCATGATGGTTGATGTCTTCCAATATCTCTCTAAAATTTCCTTTATAATGTAGGTACTAGGAGTATAAGTAAGTATGCACACCCTTCCAGATATGTCTCTGTCAAGACATATCTGTTGCTCCAGTTTATAACAACCTAACAAAGGTTTGTACTTAATTCCCCATTCATTGTGCACATAGTTGATAATGTCCATAACCATCTTTTCAGGGTATGCTCTGCTAATAAACATATCCTTGATGACGTTTAATTCAATATCCAAGATCTGTTTATTGGATGACATTCTCGCTGTTACACAGTCGAAAGCGCTAAACCAGGAGTTGTTATTGTTCTTGAATAAATCGTGTTCATATCCTTGTCGTACGAGCAGTTATTCATACTCAGCACATCATTTTCGTTCTTGTGTTGTTTGGTGCTTGCTGATATTGGGTTATCCATTGCAATGAATGTAAAGTACAGTTACAGTAGTACCAGTAAACCACCCTAGTCATTGATGCCATAGCCCTGCCTAACATGTGTGTACAGTTGTTAATATAGGTGGCATACTGCTGTAACAGAGTACATATGTTGCTAGATACACACGTATACCCTGTAACACACATATGATTGCGGCCATGCTACAGGCATAATTACATACACATCAGACAAACATGCAACACACCACTGTGTGCCAACACAGATGAGCTTTACCTGTGCACCATACAGTACTGTGTGCCACTACTTACAAACCCTTATGCCTGAGTTATGTCCTCTGTGCAGACTACAGAAAACACACAAGACAGTGTTTCCAAGCAATATGAACACACACCATACTGTGCTGTTTAGGCCTACAGCTTCAGGTAGTACTACAGTTCATATGGGAGTCAGATTTACCAGCAGTACCACTCATTCAGCATACATGTATTGCTTTAGCCTACAATGGGACACCACAGTCATCAACAAGGAACTACGTCACATCATATGCCATACTACTATGTCTGCCTAACAATAACATACACATCTTTTGCAGGCCTCACAGCTAAGATAGACACTATCATGTCAGATACAACTTCACACTATGCTATCACACCTTTACAGACCTTGCACACATTCAGCGTTACACTTATTCAACCTTACATCGCAGGTATTGCATTGAGTACATGTGTGAGTGCATAGTGTCATAGGTAGGTGAGATGCTATTGGCACCAAGGCCTACAGCAGCCTAGCTATATGCTACCCTGGCCTTTGCCACACATGTACTTTGATTTCACTTGCCCCTGTCAACCAGAACCACAGAGTGGATTCCTGCGGTGTATTACCAATCTCCCAAACAATCATCAGGGGTATTTATGACAGCTGCTAATGAGGAGCCTTGTTTGCTAATGCTAGGTGGTCTATTCCAGAGTATGGCATATCTCTGATATAGGAACCTATCACTCCAGCATGTGCTGTTTAGTGAGCTGACGAGGTTTAGGGCCCTAGAGTGTGTAGCCCAGAGGGATTGTGATATGCTGCCATGGTGGTTGTCACACAGCTATGGGTCTGACATACCTATGTATGTCCGGCAGAAGTCACCTCTGTGTGCGTGTTATGCAATACAGTCTAGCTGTGGTTTTGTGAGTCAGTCTGCATAGGTCATCTCTTTGAGGCAAGTATTACCCTTTGTGAGGTATGTCTGTGGTCTTTCCACTTGCTGTAGTTGTCATGTGAGGTACATACCACATAGTGCATTGTGATGAGTAGAGGGGAACACTGACCTATATTTCCCTAGATGACACACCTGTTGTCATGACACATACCACATAGACAGATTGCAAGTCTAGTGTGGCACTGTCTTTATCAAAGGGGAGGCTACTGTCCACCTGTGTCCCATGTTCCCTTATCACACCTTCAGTGTTAGGTAGATTTCTACCTATGTGGTAGTTAATGGGTACAGTGTTTTGGAAAGGAGGAATGGCACTGCAGTATCAGCACTTGTCTACAGTCCATGCCTTGGTCACCACACACCTGTTGCAGTACATATGACCCTGTCTCTCTCTCTCTCTCTATATATATATATATATATATATATATATATATATATATATTTATATATATATATATATATATATATATATATATATATATATATATATATATATATATATATATATATATATATATATATATATATACATACATGTACACATCCATTGCTGTACATATAGATGTACATATAGGCACATGTACAGTCCACCTTTCATGGTGAGGATATCACTTATGTGACAGTTGTGGGATGTACAGTTATGTGATTATATTGCACAGTGCTGTGCAGAATGCAGTTTGGTGTACTCAGTCCATGTAGCTTTAGCAAGCCTCAATGGATGTAACACAGCAGATCTGACAAATCAGTCCCACAGCGTTTAACCACCACATGACATATATCAGCACTGCATGCTGTTTTCTATGCCTTACACTATGACCTACATAGATATATGCACATAACAACTTTCAACGACATATATGTGTCCACCCTTCACTAACAGTTGAAGTATGTCCCTTGCCCTATGCACATGTGCAGATACAGATAGATACATACTGCTGCCACATATGGATGATTTGCAGTGTGTAGAGTACTCTTCAGGAACATCTACTACATGCCAACACATACATATGAGTTGCATACCGTACCTTTGTTTTCCCTGCTCTGTCTGCTGTTACAGTTTTGTTGTTTTTTTTTTTTTTATTTTGGTTGTTTGTTTTGGGTTTTCTTTGTCTGTTTCTGTTTCTGTCTCTTTTCTCTGTGTCTCTGTTTCTCTCTCACTCTCACTCTCTATCTCCCTGTTCCTGCAATGATATTATTGCATGTGTGGACAGCAGGTACAGCCTGCTTTTCTAGGTATCTTCACATGTGCATGTGCATGTGACAGCCTCTGCACCAATTGCTGCCCACCATTCAGTAATTGCATGCAGCCTGCTGTGTGGTGATTGCAGTACTCACTGTGATTGCAGCCCACTGCTATAAAATGCTAGGTTAGGTAGGCGTAGCCCTTTCAGCTTTCCAAGGTGGGGCCCATGCTTGTTTCCTCTGGACACCTTGTGTCAGTCAGAAGGTTGGTATATGTCTCTTATCTGAAGCTAGGGTTGTAGCCAGTGATATGCATGTTGTACTCAAACCTGAATGTTGCAGCTTCCAGTACACACTTCTCAGTGTGGACATGTACTCACCCCTCCAAATGCTAACAAAGGATACATGGGAGTATGTACTTTCTTTCTGAATTAGACAATTAACTGCCATACAAATGTGGTTATTGCAATGTATTCCTGTGGCACATGCACTGTTTGTGTACTGCTATACTGTAATTATTAAGTTACTTACTTATGAACAGTTTGTGGTTTGTTTGTGTTGACATTAGCACAGGCTGCTCAACACAACTGGACATATTTCAGTACTGAGTATGCCTACCTACACCCTTGTTTTTGCCTGAATACACAGGTATGTCATACCTTTGGGTAGGCATGCAGAACTGCAAAAAACATGTTTTATTATCGTGTGATGTTTATCTTGCTGAACATACAGGGTTGCTGTGTACCTGTTAATCTATCAAGGCAAGTAGTCTGTCTGTGTAGCTCCCACCTTTGGACATATAAAGATGGTAGCTAGAGGTTAGCCTATTATTCTTTGTCTGTGCACCACACCAGTCTTTTCAGCACTGGCACAATGGCATTGTCACAGTTGGTTGCTAGCAGTACATGGCTACATCCTGTGATATTTCTGTGTTGTACTCCTACATAAAGGCATGCTTGTGGAACTCCTTCCAAAGCTAATTGCAGAGTGTGTAACAGCAAGAATGCTGATATGCCTGTGTGTTTCTGCCTCTGCAGGCCTCAGATACTCTCAGGTATATATTTGAACGGCCTCAGTGAAAGGTACATATAAGTGAGATACACCTGCAATATATTACAGACATATTGCAGTTGAAACTTTCTTGGGAATTGGAGCATATGTATTACTGCACCTTTTCTGATGTGCAAGCAGTGTCTACTCACCTATTGACATTATTCATTAAGTGGGATTCCCCACTTTTCTGCCTAATGTTAGTACTTTTCAGAGTAATTCAGAGGAGCACAGCTAACATTTGTTTACAAATCAGGGACATCCCTGTAAAGTAGTCACAGTTGGGGAGTCTGGCCTCTGCCCTATTCAACTTTGCCAGTGTTTACCCTGGTCTGATACTGTGTGGTGTTTGTAAGGTGCTACTGTAACATCAGTCCCTGCTAGAATGGCTGGTTCTCTTTTGACAGACATGTCATGCAATTCCACAACAACTGCTGGTAAAGGCCAACAGAACAGGATTTGTGTTATGCCATTCCTAATTTCCATTTACATTCCCTCATTGTAATGCATTATATATTTATTTCAGCACCAAGTTATTTGTATAGCTGCTGTGGCTTAGTGGTAATTCATGCAGTCTACTGTGTCAATGGTCTGGGGTTCAAGACTGGCAGAGGTTTTTACTTTTGCTGCTGAGCAGAACAAGGGCCCTGACATAGAGTGACTAAGGCACTTTTAAGCAGTTGTAAGAGGGTTTGCGTGGGTTTGCGCGATGCTTAGCTAAGTGCACACATGCGCACACTCGCTTAAACCCACTTACTATTGCTTAAATGTGTTTACCCCCGCTAACCCCATGCTAATTTCTTTGAAAGAAAAGAAAATGGGGAGATAGGAAAGTGGTGAAAAGGGGGGCACAGAGAGGGAAAGACAATAGGAAAACAAGCTCAGGATGTGCAGGACGGGTGTAGGGAAGGTCCATAGCTGCCCATTTCTTTACCAGCAACAACTGTGCATATGCAATAAATTTTGAGTGAAATTTGAAACCTTGCACCCCTGGGAGAGGGGTGAGGACAACAAAGTATGTTGTACTGCCAATTGTAATTATCAGTTTACATGTCCAGTGGACATGTGTGCGAAATGGGCAGCTATGTATGGGGCATAATTTTTTTGTGGGTACAGAT
Organism: Protopterus annectens; assembly: GCF_019279795.1. Taxonomy (NCBI): domain Eukaryota; kingdom Metazoa; phylum Chordata; order Ceratodontiformes; family Protopteridae; genus Protopterus; species Protopterus annectens. The sequence goes on along the minus strand of NC_056725.1, from coordinate 1,444,642,828 downwards.
TGCCCTTTTTTTCAGGTGAGAGTGGAAAGTGAGGTAGAGGAAGTAGGTATATTTGGGGAGGTAGGTTGGGGAGGAGAACAGACAAGACAAACAAGATGCATACAGGGGCTTTCTATGACACATGGGGTGGGTGAACACAATTGATGGGGATGGGTGTTTGGAAATGGCAAGCCCATGAGCCCACAGATGGTAACAGTGGAACTGAGATCCCCACCCATGGGCAGTCACCACTGCACCTTCACAGCCCCGAGGGTGGCTATGCTGGGGCTGCATAGGATGGGCAGGCTCACCCGTGAGATGTGCCACTCTCGCCTCGAGCTGGCATAGGGGATCAGTGACTGAACGCTGGATTTCTCTACGCACCACAGCCCGGACCCTTCAAACGGTGACAGGTGGCCCTTCTCTGCCCACGCTTGCACGGGGAGGATGAGCCCCATGCCCTGCAGCACCTCCACCCAAAGGTGGCACAGGACCAATGGAGGAGGGGAGCCCGGGCTGGGCACCGGACCTGCTGGTGCCAGGAGGACTCGCCAGCTGAGGAGGGACAGGTGGGTCCGCTGGGACTGGCCTTCCCATACATTCTGTGATTTGGTGTGTTTAATTACAACATAAACAACAGCATTCCAAATTAGTTGTAACAGCATGCAGTAATATTCCCATTAACCCAAAACACCAAGGTTCCAACAGTTGAATAGCAAGCATAACACATGCATAAATTGAACAACAGTGGACATTCCAACAGCATGCAGGGATGATTGGTGGCAACAGGCCACCATGATTGTGGTGATTGAACAGGGCACATGCATCAAAGTGAATGCAGATATTTATAGAACAATAGGACATATGTCCCAAAAAATGTTTTGAGATTACACATATATATTGAGTTGTGGAATTGATTGTTTATGCACATACAGTAGGATGTCGAATGAAACCTCAATTAACATCTTATAAGTACTTTTAGTCTACACTATATTCCTATTGACTGCAGGTGTATATCCCCTACATGTATTATTACACTTGGCAACATGCGTTAGGTTGTGTAATGGGTTTGGCTAGTTCATTATATACCTGACCTATATCTGACATGCTAACTGTCCAGGATGCAGATTTTACTGCTACATATTTATTGTTGTATTTATATTTCTTTATCTACATATCTGGATGTGTTCACATGACATTTTCAGTTCAGTTTGTACAGAACCCTGCTTTTCTTGTAGCACACTCACATTTCTGGGGAACAAATTAACAATCTACTCATGTGCCAGATTTACTTATGCATGCCAGCCAGTAACTGACTGTTGAGGACTGTATATATGCTCCACAGCTACTAGCACTTCCATCACCAACTTTAGATGGGACTGCCCAACTGTGTGTTGCCAGCACTTATTAAAACAGTACTATTTGTATAATGCAAGGATAAAACAACATTTCACAGTAAGTGACACAGACACACTCCAGGTTTTATACCTTTATTAATTACATTACACACTTTTCCACAGGCTCACTCCTTTATTTGATATTACAGTGCATATGGAAGACATATTCAAGACATATTATACCTTTATTAATAGGTTAGAACACTCTTTTTTCAGGCTCGCTCACTTATTTTACATGACAGTACCTGCAGTGATATTATTCCAGACATATTTGACCTTTCTTAATGGGTTACTACATTCTTTTTCTGGCTCTCTGACTTATTTCATATAACAGTACATGCAGAGGACTTATTCAGGGCATTTTATGGCTTTATTATTGGACTACAACACTTTCTTTCATGCTCTCTCCCCTATTTTATATAACAATACATGCAGAGTAATCACTAACCTGCCTGGTGGTGCAACTTTAGCAGCCTATCTGCATAGGCTTGCTGATTCACAGCACGGTCACCTGCAGCTGTGAAGTAAATGAAGGGATATTGAGACATACCTATCCATTATACAGAATCAATTATCATTTCTTACATACTGCATTCCATGGCTACCTACTCAGTTGTGGGGCATCTTGCATCCCACGGGCCTCCTGTATCCATTGGTTCAGGTGGTCCTGCTTCCATCTCTTCAGGTCTGCATGGTGGTGATGGACCTGCTCACCAGTCCGAGGAACACCTGTGGCACTTTTGAGGTCATGAGCTAACCGGTTCCAAGCCTCTGCCTTGTACTTCGTCCCTTGGAACTGGCCCTGCAGGAGTCTTGACTCATGATGGTGGAAAAGGAGCCAAACCACGTATTTTGACTCCTCGATGCCCCAACATTGTGCTCGGAAGCATGTACCCTCTCCAGCACCAGCCATTCTAACTGCAGATGTGAGCTACAATCAGTTATGGTGAGTATTCCCACCTATGGGGCTTATATATGCCGCATTTCCCGCACTTTTTTGTGATTGGCCATTTTTGAAAATTCTCGGCTGACTGCAGACCTGCTTAGTAATGGTTAATCTACCATTTCTATGTATATGTAAGTTAACAGTGGCTGCTTCTCCAAAGCTGTCATGGCTTAGTGGTTCATTACTTTGATTATGGTGCACAGAGTCCTGGGTTCGAACCTTGTTATTCATTTTATTTTAATACTGTCCAGACAGGCTAGTGGGTGTGGCTGTTTAAGCAACTTTGCTCTACGTTGCTCCACGTTGCCCTATGGTGCCCTGGTTGGTGGGGCGCACACGTCAGCACAGATTGCACTGGTTAAAGCGCTATTTTGCTATGGGCACCGCTATTGCACTTGGTACAGTACTATTTAACTATGGGCAACTCTACTGCACTGGGTAAAGCGCTATTTAACTCTGGGCAACTCTATTGCATTGGGTAAAGCGCTGCTTAACTGCAGGCAATTAAATATCAGGATCCTTTAAAAATATATATTTTCTTCACTGATACATAGGCCATTTCAATGCTTTTTACTAATATTTTAATCATATGTCAGGTATTATTTCATACACTGATTTAAAACATAAATAAGAAGGGGAGGGGTTAGACTCGAACCGTGAATGCCTCCTCTTTGTGCAAACATGCTAGCATTACATTATTGCTATTTGGTGTGATTTGCATAAACATTTCTTTCTTATGCTCCTCCATGTCGGAATTGCTAACTGCAGCTAAGCAATGGGCACACCTGCACACACACGCGCAAATATGGGCAGCTATTTCGGGAATTTAAAAAAAATAACATTAATGTTTTACTTTTTATAACTGTGATGGGGGTTTACAATGTCAGGGAGTGTGGTGTTGGGTGCAAGGACATTTGAGCGGACTCGCTCTTGTGTGTTTTCATTTTTCTTTTCGAACCCTTGCAGGGGCGTGGACATTTAGACTGCTTGACAGTTGGACACACCCCCTTCTTTCCTACATGGTCCGTGTAAGACTTATGGTTGAGTCAGCGTGCCTTCATGAATATTCATGGCATGCTGACGTCATACCGTTCAACTGCAGCCTCCGAGTAAGACTTATTTAGTCTTACATGGAGGATTCGTGAATCCGGGGGATTGTGTTTGCAATGAATTGTGTATATGCAATTATCCAATTAATGGACTAATTGGGAGAGGATGAATATATAAGGGAGTGTTGTATTTGTGTAATTTATTCTGACGAAGTCTTTACATTGAGACAAAACCTAGGTTAACGTCTGTTTTTTTGGAATAAAGTTGGTTCGGTACTCTGACACAATGTGGTTCCAGCTTGTTGGTTTTTGGATATTCTTCTCCTGGTCGGTAGTTGCTGCTTTGTGGTTTGTTCATTCTGGTTATTAGTTTGTGTGTTTTTCTTGTACGTTCGACATGAAGAACATGGATTCCAATTCTGACATAACGGAACTGTTACAAAAAAATCAACCAACAACTGATGGAGCATACAGCACAGAATAAATCTCTAGTGGACAGACAGCCATCTGTTGCTGCCAACAATTTGTTCGGAAGTTTGGGTTTTCCCTAAACTCAGCCCATTCCCAATTCTCAAGCCCCTGGTCCTGTCTTGGGTGAATCAAATATTAATGCTGGAATGCACGCACTTGCTGGGGGTAAGTCTACTATGGACAAGGTTATAGACATTGATAAAGTGCAATGGAAAAATAACAATTTTAACTTTCATATGGATACGAGCAACAAAGAGGCTATTAATGTCAGAATCAATATGACATTAAAAGAGCATATAAAAGTGTTTGAAAAAAAGTTGTTTGGTATGAAAAAATTACAATTGGAAAATGGCTATTTACAGTGAAACATAGAGTTAGGGTTGGCGCCACGAGGTTTGCAGCTATGGAGGTACCCTAACGGAATAGAGGGAAGTAGTGAAATGCTGAAAGAAGTACATCAGTTGTTGGATCACACAAGTACAGATCTAATGAGAATCATGATGAAATATAATGATCAAGTGATAGCACAGCGAATGGATGAATTAGAACATGAAAATGAGGTGATATTGAATGATTTAAATTGTGTACATTATACTAATTATAGGAACCCACGGTGGTGGTGCTGGGGTAGTGTTGTTGCCTCACAGTAAGACACTGTCTGGTTCAATTCTCAGCTAGAGCGTCTTCTGCGTGGAGACATGCGTGAATGGGCGTACCTTCATTGAAGGTTGCGCATCAGGCCTGCCAAGCCAGTATGTAAAAATCAACTGTCAATCATTAGAAGACTGGAGTTCCGCTTTGGCAAACCCTAACAGGGAAAAGCCAAAAGACAAATCATATCAAACTAATTATAGGAATATGTTGGATAGTATTGACAATAGTTGTCACATTATCTTTCAAAGGAAATTACATAAAATAACAAGGGATACTGAAGAGTATGGTAGTAATAAGGTGTATCCCTTATTGGGAGGTAATCATAGTAACCACATGGAGTCAACCAACTATGGTGAGCGACGTGAACAGGAAATGACATCACAATTAAACAATTATAACCAAAGGCAAGTGGAACACCCTTTATGGAAGGGACTCAGGCGTTCCGAGAGATTATGCAACAGAGGACAAAATGGTCAGCAAACAAGAAGGGAAGAGAACGAATTGTATGTGGAACTCGGATCCCGGCCAAAAAAGACTGAACAAGGAAAAGGTTACAGTGAGCTGCCTGTCAGGCGCTAGAATCTGCCACATAACACAAGCACTAAGGTCACTCCAAAGCAAGTACAAATACGACTCAGTCATTGTCCATGCTGGTGTGAATGACCTGAGACGTACCTCCCTGGACTACATGCAAAGAGAGATAGAGGAGCTCTCTGATTATGTAGCCCAGGCCGGTATGACCATGACCCTGAGCAGCATCTTACCCTCACCAAGAATGATACCGCAGTACAAAGACAAAATGATCAGCTTTAACAATTGGCTTAATTACTGGTGTCATTCTAGGGGGATCCAATGTCTGTCTGCTTGGGATGACATGCTTGACAAGCCACGCTGCTTCGCAAGGGATGGCTTGCACCTGTCACCCCTGGGCTTCTGGATATTGGCCAAGGCTCTTGCCACCCCCATAGTGCCTTTTTTAGGCAAGGCTTAAAAGACAAACCCACCTCCCTAGAAAACACAAGTGAAAAAAAACTAAGGGTAATGCTGCTCAATGCCAGAAGTCTAAACCCCAAGATGCATGCTCAAGCCCTCCTCAGTATGGAGAACATCGATGTCTGTGCAGTGACTGAAACCTGGTTCAAGGCTCCTGAGAGCACCCCAGCACTACCAGGTTTTACCTCATATCATGCTTTCCGGCCCCAAAACTTGGACGAACCACAAAGGAGGGGAGTATCCATATTCATCAAAGATACCCACACCTCCAGGTTAGTGGCAACGCAAGCATCGGAGACCATCCAGGTGCAACTAACCATAGGCAAAACTGCCCCACAGGTTGTAGCATGCTACAGACCACCCTCTCAAACTCAGGAACCCCACTCAGCCTTCCTGAAGACACTGGAGAGTATGAATGTCTCACCAAATACCATCATATTGGGAGACTTCAACTACCCAAACATAGACTGGGAACATTACTCAAGCCCCAACACCCTAGCCCAAAGGTTCCTAGAATTCATAAACTGAAATGCGATGGAACAACTAGTCACCACTCCCACAAGAGGAGATAATATACTAGACCTGATCATCACAAACATGGGGACAAAATGCTCCACACCAGAAGTATACCCCTCATTGGTGAGATCAGACCATAAATTAATCTCACTGGAAATCCACATCCCGCCCCCACCCCCTGCAAAAAAGACCACAGTGAAGAACTTCTCAAAAGCCAACTTCACACTTCTTAAGACTGAAGTGGTATCCTTCAAGGCGCCTGGGCCAGTGGAAACCACAACCCACACCGCTGAATCCTTTATAAATGCCTTCTACGAGCACCTTCAAGAATGCATGGATCATACAATCCCTAATAAAACCAAGACCCATTCCCCCCAAAGGCAGGCACCCTGTCTGGTGGCCCCAGCCATTAACAAACTTTACAACAGGAGGAGGAAGCTACTACATGACAGAGCAAAATCCCTAAAAGGGTAGGCATCTCTGATCAGTACTAGCAAAAAACTATGATCACTCATAAAATCATCCAAGGCCAACTTTGAGAGAAAAATCGCAAAAGGCACAAAAGACAATCACAAGGCCTTCTTTAGCTATGTTAGAAACCTGGGTGGAAACTCCCAGATATGCTCAGAGTTAGTCCAAAATGACACAAAATACACTGAACCCACAGACATTGCCAACATTCTGGCCGACAGGTTCAGTGCAAATATCTCTGTCCCCCCCCCCCAAAAGGAGAAGTATCTATCCCAGCAGAGTGTAGCCTCCCTAACATCTCAGATGCCCAGGTGAGAGCTGCCCTCTCCAAAGCTAAAAACACAGCATCAATGGGACCGGATGGTGTCCCGGGCTGCGTGCTACATGAACTCCAAGAGCAACTAAATCTGCACATAAGGCTGCTGTTTAATCTAAGCCTTACTACAGGTTACGTACCCAAAGAGTGGCGTACAGCAACAGTGGTCCTACTCCACAAAGGTGGTGCTTCTACGGACCCTGGAAATTACTGCCCCATAAGCTTGACGAGCCTGGTCTGCAAAGCTATGGAAATGATCATTATGGAACTTATAAACAAAGACATTGGGGACCTACAGACATTGGATCCTACCCAATTTGGCTTTGTCAAGGGCAGATCCTACCTTTTGAACTTGGTCGACTTTTTTGAAACAGTCACTAAGGCCATTGATGATTGTAAGGCAGTTCACACAGCCTACCTTGACCTTGCAAAAGCCTTCAACACAATACCCCACTCGGGCATTATAGACAAACTCACCAGCTTAAATGTAAACCCATATGTCACAAGATGGGTTGTAAACTGGCTCAAGGACAGAACCCACAAGGTCAGAATTGCTGGAGCCATGTCAGACTCTAAGCCAGTCACAAGCGGTGTCCCACAGGGCTCAGTCCTGGGACCCCTCTTATTCGGCATTTATTTTTCCAAGGTGCAAGCAAACATAAGAGGATTGTGGCTGACAAAGTTCACAGATGACTGCAAACTGGGCACCATAATTGATAATCCAGCGGACACAAGCATCCTTCAGAGAGGCCTCATAGAAACGGATAATTGGTGCCAGAGCCATGGCCTTAAACTGAATGCCAAAAAATGTATAGTCATACCCTTTGGGAAAAACAAGGTACCCACAAATTACCACATAGGTGGTAATCCATTAAGTACGGAAGAGGTAATCAGGGACCTAGGGACCCAAGTTGACTGTAACCTCTCATTTGACACTCACATTGCCAAGGTGGTTAGGAAGACCTTCTATATTGCCCACCTTATCATGAAGGGATTCACATCCAAATCAAGAGAGGTCATTGTGACTCTGTACTCTTCTCTTATCAGGCCCATGATTGAGTACAATGCCCCATTTGGGATGTATCTTACCCGACACCTGCAGCAGTTGGAAAGACCCCAAAAGTTCCTCACCAAGAGGATAAAGGGTCTCAAACATATGTCGTATGCTGCCCTGCTGAAGAAACTCCAGCTCTATTCAGTCGCATACCACCTACTCAGAGGTGATCTATGCCTGACGTACAAGGCCATGTCCAAACCGGAATTAATGGACATGCTCCACCTCAGAAAATACAAATCCATCAGAGCCATGAGAGCAAGAGATTTGAACCTCAACACAGAAATAAATAGGATGTGCTGGAGGGACAGATTTGTAACCCAGAGGCTCCCTACACTCTGGAACAGAATCCCAGTCCATGTTAGGCAGAGCCCCTCACTAGCTCTCTTCAAGAGAAATCTTGATGAGTGGATGGGAGATCGTAGGTTTACCCCGGGGGTCATCTCTGTGTCACTACTAGACAGAAGCACAGTAAACTAAACCCTAAATGGGCATAGTATTCTCATCCCAAGGGATGGTGAAAGCCACACACACTCTGGCTAGGCTTACAAATGCCCTAGGGCAGATAGCCTAGTATGAACCTATGAACCTATGAACCTATGAAAATGTACAACAATCACCAGACAACATGGAGGTAGATGTGCTTGGGGACTCGTTATTGCAAGTAAGTGTATACGAAGTTCATGATTCATCATTGGGCTTAGACAGTAACATTCAGATATTTTTAGACCAAACACATTTATGTAACTCAAGTTTTCAAGTGGGTGCGACACAGAGTACGTTTGGTAACATGACTATTCAGAAGAATGGTATTTTGCCAATAGACAATAGCGTTAGTCCAAATGTGAATGTGAGTGTTAATGGAGCAGCAGCTTTAAATAACTATTACAGGACACATGAAGAACTAAATAATGGCAATGTTGTGGATTTAGTCAACGAAATTGACTGTGGGGATATAAACAATATTACTTACTTGACTGGACTTATTGATGCAATACAAGGGATCAGTAATTTTGAAATGTTTAGTAACCTTGTTGTGATTTCTAATGTGCATGGTGATTATAAAGTGTACAATTATTCCAAAAAAGAATTTGGGGTTGAATATGCTGAATTACTGTCTAAGGGATTTACGTTTGTACCAGTTAGGAGGAATATGTTGACTGAAATGTTGGTGGATTTAAAAATGTTAGTTCGTAAAATTAATATTAGGATGTGGTTTACTGATTATACTAATGAACCTGAAAACATTTTGTAAAAACCTAGTAAATTGAATCCACCTGCCAACTATATGGTAACTTTGTTTGAAAGGGCATGTGAAATTGACATAAGGGATCATATGAAAAAAAAAAGTAGGAACAATGATTATTGTAGTAACATGACCAAGAATGAGGAAAATTTATTAATGGATTTGGTGAAAGATAAAGAGATACTTTTAATGAAACCAGACAAAGGTAATGGGGATGTGGTCATGGATAAAAATGATTATATTGATCACATGCTGAATATGTTGGCAGAAGATACATATGAGGAATGTAGTTTAAATGAAATCCATGTTGCTTATTCAGAAATAGATTTGTTGATTGATGATTTATTATTTCAGGGGCAAATTAATGAAATTGATTATAATTACATGAAAAATGATCATCCTATGGTTAGTAACATTTTTGGTATACCCAAACTGCATAAAGGTTTAAATATTGGGTTCAGGCCAATCGTGGATGGTAAATGTAGTAAGACATGTTTTATAAGTAAATATCTGGACCTCCAGTTGCAGAGAGGGTTGACCAAATTTGATTATATTACAAAAGATTATTAGCATTTTTTACACAAGTTAAATAGGATTAAAATTACAGAGGATACCATCCTGCTCACTATAGATGTTTGCAACCTGTTTTCAGTTATTCCAAATGTGGTGGGATTGGAATGGTTGGAAAATCAATTAGTCAAAACAGGTATGTTTGACCAGGACCACATTAATGTATATGTGACACTCATGGAGATTGTGTTATGTAATAACTTTTTGTATTTTGAAGGCCATTTTTATAAGCAGGTTACAGGAGTTGCAATGGGGGCAGCTTGCGCCCCCATTTATGCAAACTATGTAATGTAATTTTGGGAGCAGGAATATGTTTTTCCCAGTGAATATAATATACATATAAAGCAATATACACATTTTTGGGTAACATTTTTATAGTTTGGGAAGGTAGTTTAGAGAGATTAAAGTCATTTGTGGAATATATTAACAATACATCAGTGTTCCTCAAATTCACTCATAAATATAGTAGCACAGAATTTTCTTATTAAGATGTAAATGTGAAAGTGGATAGAAATAGGAGGTGTTTAATAGCTGGGATTCATAGGAAGGCCACCTTTTCTAATTGTTATCTTGATTCTAAAAGCTGGCACCCTAACTATCAGAAAAAAAAAAAATCTATCATTAAAGGTCAAATGGTGAGGGCTGCCAGAATGGTTAATGAACATCAGGAATTCATTAATGAATTAGATCTCATAATGGATATGTTCATTAGAAGGAGTTATCCAGTTGCATTATGTACGTCCATTAGGGATGAAATTATTTTAAAAGAGAAAGTGGTATTTATGAAGCTATATTAAAGTGGAATTCATCGGAGATACAAGAAGGTAGTTTACAACTGAGTAATAGGAAAAATTCCAGGAAGGAAAGAAATGAGCAATTATATTTTATAACCACTTATAATTATGATACAAAAGTAATTACACATATTATTCAGAAGAATTGGGGTTTATTAAAGTTAGATAATAATGTTGAGATGAAGATGGGGATGGCCCCAAAATATGTATTTAGGAAAGATACATCATTTAAGGATTTACTGGAAAGGGGAGGCTATAATAATACTCCTAGTATTAGTCGAGACTTGGGTAATTTTAAATGTGGTCGATGTAGCTTGTGCAAGTATATCATGACTACTGGGTGTAACATTAGTGTTGTGGGAACCTATATAGGTATTAGAGGGCATTTTAATTGTTATAGTAAGAACATGGAATATTTGGCAAAATGCAGTCAATGTCCCGCATTTTATATTGGGAAAACTTGCCGATGCCTTAGAGAAAGAGTAAGTGAATACATATTGGATATTAAACACATGAAAACCACCAATGCATTGGTCAAACATATAGGGCAATATCCTGGACGTAATTTTAAGTTCTGTGTAATACAAAAGATTAACAAGGACAATCAAGGAAATATTTTTGATGTGCATTTAGATATTTGTGAAATTAAGTGGCAGTTGAGATTAGATGCCATGAATTTTCTTGGTGTTAATGACAGTATTAGCATAGCTCCAATATTAAAGTTGCAGCACATTTTAGGATGAAGTCACAAAGAATGGCTTGTTAGTTGTTGTTTTTAAACAGATGTTAATAAATCTTTAAAAAAATATATTTAAAAACATTTAAAAATAATCAAACATATAAATTGAAATATATTATAAAACAAGCAAGTCCAACCAGCCCAGAGAGCTGACAATCAGGCAAAACATATTCCACAACAAATATTATTTATTTGTAATTCTTAAGCAAGCAATCAATATACACGTTTTTTCGTCTCTTCGCTTTCTTCTTCATCAGATACATACATTTTGTTCCCTGTGGGCTCAGCAAGCTTTTGCCAAAAAAGAAACATACAGATTTTTTGTTTGCCAGCAAATCCCCTGGCTGAAATGATCTCATCTGATTTTGTCCATATTTGAAAATTAAGGCACATATATCAGTAAATACGTTCCTAAAGTGTATTAATTTTAGAGAGGCCTTTTCATTCAGCTATTGGACTGGTGTGGCTGCTTGTTTTTTGTGAAGTTCGTTACTTTTGCAGCATTGCCTTTGCTCTTGGGTTTGAAATATATTATATTATATTCTATATAGTATTCAGTATTTTTAAAAATGTTTATAACACATTTTTAAACCAGTTACATATTGTGTTTGCAATGAATTGTGTATATGTAATTATCCAATTAATGGATTAATTGGGAGAAGGTGGATATATAAGGGAGTGTTGTATTTGTGTAATTTGTTCTGAGGAAGTCTTTACATTGAGACGGAACCTAGATTAACTTCTGTTTTTGGAATAAAATTGGTTCGGTACTCTGACACAACTTGGTTCCAGCTTGTTGGTTTTTGGATATTCTTCTCCTGGTCGATGGTTGCTACTTTGTGGTTTGTTCGTTCTGGTTATTAGTTCAGGTTGCCTTGGACGGTTTTGGTACACCTCATAGTGAGTTTTGGCCTTCTGAACTTATTTATTTTTTATATGGCTTTTGACATATGTGATATCTCGAGCGTGGGGATCTTAATAACCAGAGCAAACCTAATTTTGGTCAAGATTCAAGGGCGTTTACTTCTGGAGGGTGTTTACTTTTTGGACATTTTTCGTGTTGTTGTTTTTTGGTAACTGTGTATAACCAGCGCTCCATGAGGCCATCGCCATTTTGTTTGCAAGTGGATCAGAAGGCGATTTGACATTTTCTCCAACAAGACTATATCAACAACACCTATTAGTATCTTGGACTATATTCTTTAGATTTAAACTATGGACCATACGGGATCTCATTATTGAATTTTGTTATCCACTATTGGGAATTGATAATACAGCTTTTTTTGTGTTTAATTGCACAGATCTCTCTTTTGATAAATTGCAGAAGCCTCACATTAATAAGGTTTTTTATATTTCATCAAGCATACACGGGTACCCATTTGCATTTAGCGGGTTAACTATTTTGGATTTTCAAACTAACAGCAGTCCTGATTTTGGTGACTGTGTATATGATTTTATTTCCAATAAGGTGCTTGTTTAACAAACATTGTTTGATGTTCATGCTTTTGTGATATGTTATACAGCTAACACTTCATTAAGCCATTACTAATTTTGCATCAAGTATAATATTGGGTCCTTTTGAATTTTGATGTACATTAGTTAACATTTTTCATCATTGTCACTGTATTTGGTTTTACCGTGCATTTTCCTTTAGTGAGGAATTTCCAGACGCTCTACATTAACAAGTGTTTATTACAATTTACCAAGTTTATGTAGGGAATGCAGTTGAACTTAGGTGTATTACCCTTCTGTGACTCAATATCTTCAGTAGGTTGAATTTTGTTGAATGTTTACGTGTTTTTACTTTCAAAAGTAAGGGGCTTATTTACTGTACAGTGTTTGGTGCTTAAGCCTTTGTGAATTGCCTTACAGCTAATGCTTCATGCAGCTATCACTATAATTATTTTTTTTTTGGGTATAAGCAGAACATTGGGTTCACTCACAGTTTAATCATAACATATTACATTTTGTCATATTTCAGTACCCTTAAAGAATTCCAAGCAATAGATTATTTCTATTTGTGATCAATATTGTGGATTGTTATATGACAATTTTCTGTTTTGTTCATTACCATTGTACCCCCCATTTTTGTAGGGCCTAATTAGCCCAGCTCAACCATATACTTATTTTAGCTCATAGTTATAGTAGATTTCTGATCAATCAGCATCCAACTGTTCAACCAGCTAACACCATCATATTATTACCTTAATTTTCAATAATATATTATTATATGCTATTACTCTGAGTTTGATTCCATCAGAGTTGGTATACTCATACTCTTGCAGCACCCATTACATATTTTTTAATATATCTTTGTTTTTTTTTTCCAATTGGGTTTTGTTTATGAGAATCTGTGAGATCTCATAGCAGTCATATTACCAGTTTCACTATTAAGGACCTCCCTTTTTCTATCGGTGCGGATATATTGTTGATCACCACTAATATCTATTGGTATACCTTTTCCCTTCACTCTCAGTATTGATCATTTGACACCTAGACTTGTTACCATTGCATGTTATTTAATTGCCCTTAGGTATTGGGTCATCTGTTCGTTTTTACATTTGTGGCATCTCAGATTCAACTGTCCCTGGTAGTTTAATATCCTTTGAATAATTAGACAGGTATTTTGCCTATATAACGTGGTTTTTTGAGGGGTCTCCCCATACTTTTTTACTTTATTTGAATTACTCTTTAGTTTAGTCCCAGATACTCACCAGGGCCATAGTCTCTATCTGAGTCTATTATTGTCCTTGATTTGGACGTAGCCATTGTAGCTATAATTGTCCATTTGTATCTATCTCTTATATACCATTATGGATCTATTGAGTCTTGTATCTGGACTTTCCTCCGATCATGAGGATCTGAGTGTTTTTGGTTTGGGTTCAAGTCATGATACCTCCAATATTGGTGAACCCATGGGGTCCAAGACAACCTGTAATTTGGCATTCGACAACCTTCATAAACACTTAAGACTATTATGCTCGAATGTGTGGCATGCCAAACTTTTCAAGGCATAGATTGCCAAAAATATCACTCCACGCAGCCTAAGGGTCAGAATACAACCCCTAGTTGCTGAAATTGATGACGATTTATCATCTGAATGGGTAGAGATCCAACACAAAGTGAGCATGTCATTTGTTGAAGCATTAAATAAATATTATGAGCGCACAATTGATAAGAAAGTCAGCACTGTCTTGGGCCTGGCTAATGATGTTAAACCCTTTGAGAAGGAGCTCTTTTTTGCCAAACATTTGAATAGAGTAGCTTCAGATTTAAATACTTTGGAGACACAACTCAAAACCAAGAAAATTCAGAAGTTTAACAGGGATATTTCGGACTACCAGGGCAGTAATCCCTTTAGTGTAATGAAAAAACAAGTCAAATTTAATATCCCACATAGTTGTCCCACAAAAAGGAAAAGACCCAAATCAATATTAAAAACCAATTGGGCATCTGATACTGACTCCTCTACTGACGAACTAACATCTGGCCCCGAGAGTGAACTGCAGACTGCATCCGGTTCACCCATTCCGAAACAACCACTCACAGGTGCCTCTTTAGGGCCAAGTACAAAAGAGGGGGGAGAAAACACAAAGGTGGTCACAGATATACAAGGACTCTTACAACTGGCAATGACGAAGTAGTATCACATATGTATAATAATGTTTTAAACCTTTCCAGTTACAATTTGTCACCCATTGAAATTAATGTCCTTAATAAAGGTTTATCATTTGTACCTGGCTTTTTTGTTACTGAAGACTCATTTGCACAGGATGTTTCATCATTTTGTAGATTACTTAATCTAAGATTATTTTTTGGTTGTTCCAATGGTTGTGATGCTGTACAGAAATTCACATATCACAAATCCCCATTCAACCCTCCCATGCATCCTGTGGTTTCTCAATTTCAAAACAATGTTCTCAAAGATCTACACTATTCACACTCTACATTTGATATCCGATCAAACAACATCACCATGGCTGAACAACAAGTTATCAAGAACTTACAAAATAATCATGATATTGTCATTATTTCAGCTGACAAAGGGGGTGCTGTGGTGGTATTGGATTGGCAAGACCACAACCAGGAAGCTCTCCGACAATTATCTGATGCTAAATATTATTCTAAAATGATAATAAATCCGACAGTTATATTTCAAAAAGAAATTTTTGAATTTCTTTCATATGCCAGAGATGCTTCCATTATTGATTCCAATCTCATGCATCAACTTTCAGTACAGGATTCATCCAATCAATACATATATTTCTTGCCCAAAATACACAAGGATCCCATACACCCCCCAGGTAGACCAATTGTATCAGGCAGGGGATACTTCACTGAACCCCTCTCCCTTTTTTTGACTGAGAAATTGAAACCTTTATTGTCACTTATCCGTTCATGCCTAAAGGATACAACCAATTTCCTTCAAATCATTTCTGACACTCAGCTTGAACCTGAATGGCGCATGTGCACTTTAGATGTAAGCGCCCTATACACCAACATACCCCATTCTGGTGGATTAGAATCCTTATCCTATTGGTTGCAAATCTCAGGTCTTTACACAAGTGAATTTAACGAATTTCTACTGGACATGGCCTCATATGTCCTGACCAACAATGTTTTTTTCTACCAAGATGTCTGCTACTGGCAAACCAAGGGTACCACCATGGGCTCTTCCTTTGCGCCCATTTATGCCGATCTTTTTATGGCTTATTTGGAGAAGGACCTCATATACAACAGTAGTAACAATATATACCTTGAACATCTTGACATTTGGCGATGGTACCTTGATGATTGCTGGGCAGTATGGAAGGGTGATCTTGAAGGTCTTTTTGAATTCATTACATATCTCAACAACAACCGATGGGGTATACATTTCACTTTACATTATGATTTTGACAACATTACGTTTTTAGATGTATCCATCCACAGATTATCTGACCATACCCTAGGCACCCAAGTATTCAGAAAACATCCTGAATATAATACCATATTACATGCTACCAGTTTTCATCCCCCACACATCTGTAAAAATATTCCCAAATCACAATTTATCAGACTTAAACGTATTTGTTCTGATAATATATCTTATAGTGAACAAAGTAAAGATCTTGTCAATCGATTCAGGAATAGGGACTACAAAATGGGCCATGTCTTCGATGCTATACACCAAGTGGTTCATATGGACAGGGAAGACTTACTTACCTATAGGACCAATCAGAGTTTTCCCAATCAACCACTTAGATTTACCACCACATATGGCAGAAACTCAGACAATCTTATTCAGAGCATACAAAGACATTGGAATCTATTACTATATGATACTGATTTATCCTCTATTATTCCGAATCAATGTCTTTTCTCATTTAGGAAAGGTCGAAATCTGGGCAGCACATTTAGTCATTACAAACATGGACATTACGTGGACAACTCTGAACCACTTCAAACTACACTCACAGGTTCAATTCTTACGGGTTGTCATCCTTGTGGACATTGTACAAATTGCAACAAAATTTCTAAAACCAAAGAATTCACCAGCAGAAATTCTTCCAATGTTTATGAAATAAAATTTTTTGCCTTTTGTAGCTCAGATTGGCTAATTTATTTAGCTACATGCTCATGCGGAGCATTTTACATAGGCCAAACATCCAGGCCACTCAGACTGAGAATTTCGGAGCACATCAGTAACATCAAAAAAGGCAGAATCAATAATGCCCTATTCAAACACCAGGTATCACATCCCTCAGCTTCTTTTATGTTTACCATTATTGACATCATACGGGGTAAAAAATCCAATAAAACGGGTTGGCATGAATTACTTAACTCAAAGGAGAAAAAATGGATTGTTAAGTTGGGTGGTCTTTTTCCACCCGGGTTGAATGATAAGTTTTAGTTTAAACCAATCAGATTTTTCTGCAGTCTATTTAAAGGAAAGCTTGGAGCATGCTCAATTCACACTGAAGAAGGCTGTGTAGTTAGTACCAGCCGAAACCGGTCTGTGTATTTCTTTGCTGTCCTATGTAACAACAATAAATTACTTATTATTGGGTTTTGGTTTTGCTGGCTCTTCTTTTTGTTTTTGCATCATGTTCTCTTGAGCCGTGCAATTGCTTCCGTGCAAACAATTTTTTCATATCATATATTAGTTTGTATGTCATATCTAGCTGGGCAGGAGTGAGCAAAGCACTGCTACTCACACCACAGGCAGGATATTATCAGTTGGAGTAACATTATTGATCTGCTAAGTCTACTTTACAATCAGAGGGTTTTCCCTGGTGGGTCTACCCAAAAATTGATAGGATGATTGGCCATTCGACCATTGCACAAGCAAGGGCAGATATGTTCAAGGACTAAATGGCGGGAGAGCCTGATAATACATGGGTTGGGACAACATACGTGTAGGACCCCTAGCGCTTGGGAGAGGGCAGTGTGTGGAGGTATAGATATCTATATCTATATATATATATATATATATATATATATATATATATATATATATATATATATATATATATATATATATATATATATATGCATATACACAGACACAGCTATAGCCATATATATCTATATATCTATATATCTATATATATATATATATATATATATATATATATATATATATATATATACACACACACACACACACACACACACGTCTGAACACCCTTTGTGACACAGAAGGGTTCCAAAGGAACTGATGTGTACACAAAACAGAGGCATCTCTTGTTTTATAACATTTAAATCTTAATCAGTTCACCAGAGAAGGGATGGTTGTTGTGTATGTGGAGTTTGGGATGGGAAATGGTGGCTAAAGTAATCTACCCCTGGGATTGTGGAGTTTGGGTGGGGGAATGATGGGTATGGACTTACATTGCAGTGACCACTTCTGTGTCACTGCTCAACAGTGGCACAGGAAAATAACATACCCAACTGTAGTAGTTCATGGCTGTGTATTCTTTTCCATTCCTAACTATGTAATACTCTGTAGACTCCAGTCACCACAGATGGCTACCATGGTGTGCAGCATGTTAAAAGACATTACACAAGTGTATGCCTGGCTACAGGGTAGTCACACACACAAACACAAACACACTTGCCAGTATTGTGCATACACATCTTGCCTATGTAAAGGTAACTAGTACAGTGGTATGCAGTTGGGGTATGTGCCACAGAACACATACAATTACACTTACTCTGATTCCACTTCTGAGCTGGCTGACATCACAGGACTGATTACTTAAAGTGGGGAGGGGCGAGGGGGAAAAGAGAGGTTTAGCAGTTGACAAGGATAAAGGCCAGTGCAAAAGGTGGTACCTCTTTGGAATGCAGCAAAACCCACTGTCATGACAGGATGCAGACACAAATACACACACACCCGCACACAGTTGCCAGTGGTGGGATTAGAAACTCCAGCCTATTTACAGATCACTATTACAGTACTACACAGTTGCAAAACACACCACAGAGATTACACACTCTGTGGCAGTCAGAATGCCCTTCTACGATTGAGGACAACAACAGGATACTGACAGTCTGTTAACCTGTGCGTTTAAAGTAGGAGTCCATTACAGCCTGTATGCACAAGCAAGACACATCATCTGCAGGTAAGACATAGGTAGGCCTGAGAGGTATAGTTGTAGCACAACAAGCCCTGAACTGGAGTATGCCCATCTGTGGAATGGACACCTACTATCACTATACAGGGATACAGTGGTCATGCTCATACAAATTGAATCATAGAACTTGTTTGGATGCATTGACTACAATTACACAAGGTGACAGTGAGCATGCTCATACACTTAGTAGCACAGGGCCGTTTAGGGTGCACTATGACTAAAACCACACAAGATTATACTGGGCATGCTCATACACTTAGAAACAAAGGGCTTATTTGGATGCATTGACTCAAATTACATGAGGCGGCAGAGGGTACTCCCATACACTTAGTAGCACAGGGCTGTTTGGGATGCACTCCGATTCTAACCACAGAAGGCCACAGTGTGCATGCTCATACACTTATATGTACAGAACACATTGTAATAGACTCCTATTGTAAACACACAGGTTTACAGCTATGTACATCTTACCTTTCAGTATATATGCACATCATATTGGTTTACTACCAGATACCTGTGTGTGGCCCATAAATTATATATCTGTGTCTGTGCTGTGTGATACACATGCACACATGTTTATGAAGTACTGACATATATATGTTAAGTATACACAGTCATGCATGTGTGGACGTAACAGACAATAGGTTAACTGGGGGACACAGGCGGATGCAACCTACAGCACGTGTCACACAACTTGCTGCCCTGAAAGGCATACATTGATAGCAGGTAGTGGACAGTGGCATTATACTTGGAACAATGGCACGTGCAAGCATAATGTGTGAGCCCCATTGTGTAATGGTACTAAGGTGCAGGTGTCAAGATGACCTTTCCCAGCTGTGTTAGTAGTTGTCATTATTAATAGGACTGCTACACTAAGTATATCTCACATTGGTCGTATACACAATGTCTGCTGCTGTCCATCACCTTAGATGTGGCATTTGCTACCAAGCACATTACTGCCACTTGCAGTGATGTCATGGTATGAGTGGCAACTGCTAGACCAAAACAATGAGCCAATGTCCTGCTGTTATTATGAGGTTGTCCAATGTCTGTCATTCCGGGCTGTCATGACTAAATGACAAGCCTTCAACACAGAGCACATGCATCCATGTTTCAAGTGAGTGTGGATAATACCTAGGTCGCATTTACCCATATAGTCACATTCCAAGGCAAAAGTCCTACACACAGAAGTAACACCCTGACACCTATAAGACAATTGCATTGGATGCTTATGCTAACCAGTGCTAGATGTGTGGCTTTCATAATCCATTTGCTCAATGTAGAACCTTCAATGGAGAATACTGACATCTGTGCAGTGAGAAACACCTGGCTGAAGGCTCTGTAGTGCACAATTGCACTACCACCATATAACTCAGATCCAGACATGGGCCATAACACTGGTACAGACCATTCCAGGTGGTGGTGTCCACATATTCATAAAGGCTACTCACATGTAAAGACCACTACTCTGACATAACTCATCACAGATGAGTCAGGTACAAGTGACACTGGCAAATGCTGCATTCTAGGTTGTATCCTCATATACATCCACCACCTTGTCCCCAGACAACCAACACACATCCATATGTGGTATGACATAGTATGGCAGACCACCAGATAATCATTGATTGGCGGACTGTACCTAGGCCTACATCAACTGTGCAAAGTACCCATGTACAGACACAGCTGCATAATGTGTTATGCAATGCAATAATACCACTGTTTGTAACCAGGTCAGTTGTACACATACCAGGGTCCCTCAGATGTTGTCAGCATTAACACAGTCAACTGTTGCTGTATACCAGTAAACAACACCCTCATGGTTGTATATGACCTAACTGTACCTGCCCTGGATATGTACATCCCACACTCATGCAACATAAATGACATTACCATAGCTTGCGTTATCCTTTCTACATACAGGTGGCTACATTCATTACACACATGCACATGGCAGATAGCATGACAACAGTACATACGGTTTGATATCTATGTTAACAGAGGTAATATTCCCTCTCTACTGGTCACCCATGACACCTATCATATCATACAACTACCCGTGTGACATGTATGTCATTAGACATGTCCACCTAATGCAATGCCTACAAACATACCCAAATAATAGGATAATAGGACATACACAAGGCCTGTATTGACAGACTCAGGGAAATTCAGCTCTGCTCTGTAAGTTCCTGAGTAGTCACAGGTGATATGTCCATGACATGTACAGCCATGTGTGCCCACAACTCCTACATATACCCCATGTCAGCAATTGCAAGCCATTCATGCTGTGTGTTGTCTGAACATTAGCCTTAGTACCACAATAGCCAGTAAGTGCTGGGGTGAGATGTTTACAAGCCACAGACCTCGCACATGCTTGAATGAATGTATGGCCTAGCTCTAACCAAGCACATTGCTGGCACTCTTGCAGTAAACATGAGGTGTGTGTGGCAAATATGATGTTCTCACTGTTGACCATTACAGTGCCGTGGCTTCACCATGGAACTGTCAAGTAACAGTTTGTAGGAGCATGACATGGAATAATGCTGTGTGCATCTTGCTGATATGTGCTGTTGTCATATATGTACACTTGGCTAGTCAGTGAAGGTGGTTGTGTCCTCCCAGAACATGAATACAACATCCATTATGGTGTAATGCTCGACTATGTTTCACACATGGTGTGGGGAAGGTGTGGAATGTATCCTCTTGACCTGCTTGTCCACTTAATGATGTAGACCGCATTTCTGTACATGTATTCATGTTTGTTTATATCCCATGCATGTGCAGTGTCTGGTGTTTGAAGATGACTGTTGTCTTAGTACATCATGCTGTTGCAATACAGCCTCAACATTGCCAAATGTAAATGGTGATATGCTCAAAGTACAGTAAGCTGTACATTAGGTATGGACAGATGTTTGGACATGACTACTAAGTGGTGGGGCTACTTTGCAGATGAATGATTACTGATGACAGCTCACAGGTGTGTTACAACCATTCCTACAATAACCTGTGTAACTGCTAAGGTCTGGTTTTGTTAATTGAAGTGGAAGACAGCCAGTGTAGAATGCAGTAAGGGTGACACTGAAGGCAAACCTCTTGACACCTGTAACAGTAATACCTTCCCTGTGCATATATTGTGCATATATCAGAACAGTTGGCAAAGGAAAGAGTCAGTATGATTTGTAGCGAATGCGATAGTGCTGTACCTCTGTAATACCTATTATGAGATAGGCAGGTGTTTGATTCACAGTACTGGCACATGTGTGTGTGTGTGTGTGTGTGTGTGTGTGTGTGTGTGTGTGTGTGTGTGTGTGTGTGTGTGTCCATATATGTCAAGTATGGTTGGGAATACATCCCACATGTTTTTCACTCTCCTGAACACTGTTGTTGACATCAGTACAGAGTGAAGTGTAGAAAGAAAGGCATAGGCAGGTGGTTGAACCTCACACATGTCAAGTGTCTGTATGTGTGTGACATAGATGTATATCTTTGTGAATGCCACAGTGTGTGTGTGTGTGTGTGTGTGTGTGTGTGTGTGTGTGTGTGTGTGTGTGTGTGTGTGTGTGTGTGTGTGTGTGTGTGTGTGTGGCTGTCCGGTCCCTGGAGTGAGGCTGTATTTTACCATAGTGAAATGTTAATGCCCCCTCCTCTCATCCACTCAATGCAATCTAGTATCCCTGTTGATATCATCAATCTTAGACAGGCTTTCTAACCACCTGTTAACATGTACACCCTGGGGTGTGGCTTGTTGTTACATAGCCTACTGGTGAACCCCCTCCCCACATACACTCACTGCACTGTAGTATCCCTGTCGATGTCCTCGATCTTAGGCCATTCCGACTACCTGTACATGTGTAATCTCTGTGGCATGCCTTGTAATTGCATAGTACTATAATGATGATTTGCACTTAAGCAGCGGTTCCCATCCCAACACTGGCAACTGTGTGTGTCAGAGTGTGTGTTACTGTGTCTGTGAATCCCTGAGTGTGTGAGTGTTTCTGTGTTTGAATCCTGTCATGGCAGTGGGTATTACCATTTCCCAGTGAGAAGCCACTATTTCCACTGGCCTTTACCCTTGTCATCTGCTATGCCACTCTTTTACCTCCTTCCTGCTCCAGGTAAATATACCTGTGATGTCACCCACTATGGATGTGACGGCTCTGAGCACAGTAGCTTTCTACACAGCTATCATGCTCTTGGATCATTAGAACAGTAAACATAATTGAAACATGGGAGATTATAACTGTGATGTGGAAGCTACAAAGTGTATGCAGGTATTGTCATACAGACCTGTGAGTAGTCAACATGTCCATATGGGACACTAACTGCAAACACTGACATCCCCCAGCACATGCAATTACACCTGAAAGAGAAAGGCAGAGCATCAAGATCAACATGCTGTTAATGTTGTTACACATGATACATAATGTCATATGCACAAAATGCATTCTAAAACTGTAATACAAGGTATGTCTGTTGCCTGCCAGCATTACTCAGCAATATTAATCTACAATTGTCTACCTAGTATGTTCACCCTGTGCATCAGACCATATGAGTATGTCCCTGCACCAATGGTGTGGATGACAGGGATGCAGCACAGGCATCATCATATGCACAGGGTGATAATGTTTGCCAGAGGCCTAGGCTGCACCATTGGATGACATCATGTGTGTGTGTTAGGGCCTGTGATATCACTGGGTGTGCATGGATGTTATGTGTGTGTGTGTGTGTGTGTGTGTGTGTGTGTGTGTGTGTGTGTGTGTGTGTGTGTGTGTGTGTGTGTGTGTGTGTGTGTGTGTGTGTGTGTGTGTGTGTGTGTGTGTGTGTGTGTGTGTTGAGGTGCCCCATGTTTGTTTCTGGTATGTGTGTGTATGCATGCACACAGGTCTGGCATGTGGCTGGCCTACACAGGGGTATTATTGACAGCTGCAGTCTGTGCAAAGCAGGTTTCACAGTTCACGGTGTCCGGCCACGGCCACATGACCTGCGCCTGCTAGGAGTTGCATGGTCACTACCAGGCAGAGGTCCAGGTCGGTTACTGTCTGATGACACATGTCCACTGGAACCGTGTCCCTGTTGGGACTGTCCAGGATCACGTGCACGTGGCCTGCTGTGTCCTGATGTGGACTGCACAGCACCAGCTGCACTGCTGCTGCTACTGCCACTGTGGGAGTGGGCATGTGCAGTAGCATGTTCATGTAGACCTTCAACAGGTGATGTAGCTGACCTATGTCCACGTGCCCAATGCCTCACTCCCACCAGATGTTCCAGCACAGACATTCCATGCTCGAGGATTGACATGTGACGGTCAAGGACTTCCACCATGTCACTCAATTGTCTATCCAAAACATCTGCAAGATGATGGTGAGCATTTGCAATTGCCTGGATGTTGTCAGTTAATGAATGGACAGCAGACATCTGATGCCTTAGTCCTTCTCTGTTGTGCCATTCAGCACATGCCTGTGCCTCCATTACAGCCCAAAACATGCATCTGGTGTCCCCAGCTGATGTGCTTTGTCTCACAGGGGCATGTTGGCCAGTTGTCTTCCTATGAGCAGCACTGGGCACATGCCTGTGTGAGACATCACCAGTCAGTTGACTGGGATCATGGTGTGCAGGCACACCTTCCGTAGTCTCCACACTTCCCTGTTCCATGCTACCACCCACCAACTGTCCTTCCTCTATAGCCAGTGGTGATGGGGTATGTGTAGGCAGGGGAACTGTGTGCAAAGATGAGGGGGATACAGGTGGAATGGCAACCAATGTCTCAGATTCAGCCCCTGGCAACCCTGCCTATGCCTCAATCATACTTTCATCATCACTGCTAGAGTGTGTGGGGACACTAACATCAGATGGACCGCAGGAGGGCAATGCACCTACATCAACACCTGTGAGGGGCAGACAAGAACTATACACAAGTTATACAACACAGATGCACAGACACACAGACACATGCTATGGCACCCAACAGCATGCAACATGCAGGAGATATGGCAGATGGCATTCACCTTAGACAATTATAGTGGTAGTTATCATACATCCCTGAGTTTCACACAACAGCATGCATGTGTTTTAGCAGACGGCATGCACCTTACACAATTGTAGTGATGGTAAGCATACATACCTGTATTGTACCATTTGTGTTAGCAGCTTATACCCTATACCTGAAACACAATGCATGCATTATGCACCATTGCACCGCACTGCCTAGGGTGTGTGCAACATACACCACATATTAACAGACCATCACTGACCTTTGTACATCTGCCACTGATGCTTTGTGTTGGCCACTGCCCCTATGTGTGAGGACATGAGCAGAAGGGTATGTCGACTGAATACTATGTTTGCCTGAGCCCTAGCTTGCATATCTCCCACAAAGTAGTGCATGTCTGTTCAACATTATTCCACCTACGCCTGAGCTGAGTCTATAGACATTGTGCATGTGGCTGTACACACATTTTTGACATGGCTGTCACAACTTTGCAATGGTGCCACAGACCAGCACAGGTTTACAGTACACCAGTCTGATGTATGACCTTGCCAATCACATGTAATATGACATGTCTTTTGCTGATGTGTTGAATGACATGCACACATGTGTAACACAATGGTGCCCTTTCCAATCTACAGTACGGTATTGGTGTCCCAATGCAGGGACGTGTTATACTAACATGTGCCTTCAGCTGCTGCAATGCTGTCTGTCCGTCCTACAAATATGCAGTGACATACTGCACATTGAGCTGATGTGCATAGCCATTGCAGGGCATCATGTGGCTTCACTATTGCTATACAGTGTGAGTTACTGACACAGTTCATAGCCATGACTGTGTTCACATAGAATACATATCTAATGTGGAATGTGACCCACATCACTGAGGTGTATACACACTAAACCCTAATGTGGAATGTGTGACACAGGTCACAGAATGTTATACAGATGACACCCCTGCACATCTGCAACCATATTACTGATGCCTGGCAACTATGCCCACACATGGCTAACTTAGCAGTACTCTATATCCCACATGCCATCTGTGTACCTCACACACCTGAGGAGCAGGCATGACAGTGATGTCTGAAACCAGCAGAGTGAATTTACTGCATCTGCGGCCTGATGTGGTTGTATGTGAATGTTGTGCAATGCGTGTTTGTATTTGGATACCACATAAGTGAATGCTTTCATGTCGTGACACACTCAAGATGTTCAAGACATGTTATGTGGTGGTCTCATGTTATGCCTACACAAACTGTGCACAGGCCTGTATGATGTTTAGTGTTTCACATCTACAATATCACCATTACACAAAGGCCATAGTTGTATTGTGTCGAGCCAATGTACAACAGGGTGTACACACATGTACATCACTTCTACTGTGTGTGTTGCTTCATGCCTCTGGCCATCCTCCATGGCCATGTGTACATATGTTCTGCCAATGGTTGTGATGGCCATCTATTTCACATGTCAGTTTTATTCCATATGACATACACCCATAGATGCCATATACTTCACTGAGAACAGGGTTATGCAGACAAAGGGTGGTATGTATGGGATGTGAGATATCATGTTTTGCAGGATAGTTGAGCAGTGTTGCAGTCAGCCCACTATAAGTCATGGACATCTCAGATAGCACATGACATTGTGGGACATTCATAGCAAGGGTATACTCCACAAGGGTGTATCCTGTGGGCTGGTCATACTCCAGCTCCAACACATTTAGAGAGTATGCACACATATGCTCTCTCTACAGTACTGTTTGTATTCCCAACATGTGTAATGCTGATGTGTAGTACCTGTCCCTACAGTGAGCCATGCCTCCATCATTGTATTCACAGTTGTCCACACATCTGGCAATGAAAGTTTGGAAGGTTTAGTGTAGGTGTTTCGTATAGTCTTCAGTTGTTTCACATGGGTAAACACTGTGATGCATTGCAGGTCTGACCAGTGTCTATTAACAGGACCACCATACATTATGTGTACATGTGTTATGGCAGATAGCATGCAATTAATATGATTTGTGCATTATCAAGCCTGGTAAATAATAACAATCTCACCTGACACAGGCTGCTGTCACTGCAAAATGCCAGAGGTACCTAAATAAGAGTGTCATAGCAGTAAGATCATTTTCCACACCTGTGTGATAGCTACAGGGTGCAATGTCCATGTTAGCACATAAGCCAGTAAATACACTATACTATGGAGTATGCACATCTGTGCATACATAGAGTAGCAGACTATAGTATGTGGCATGTTTGCATACATGCCTTGCATATGATATTACATTACATATTGTAACACATGTAACTATGTGAAATATAGTTGTGTTAAATGTGCAGTACTGACTTGCCAGGCAACTCCAGACTTGGTGGTTGAGAGACACCCACCTCCACAATACCAGCTAAAGCTTGTGGATGGAAGTCTGCAGGTGTCCCCAGGTTGGCCAGTAGCTCTTGGGTACGTGTGAGTGGGGACTGGGTGAGTTGTCCCCCACCTGTTGCACCTTGTTCCCTGGCAATTGCATTATCACACTGTTTCGCCTGTCTTCTGAGGTCAGTGCAGTGTCGGTGCACCTGCTGATAGATGCGATTGTGACCGCCAACATCATTTACCCTCATGCGGAGTTCCTCCCACAGGGCATCCTGCCGCTGTGCATCCTGCGGCACATGGATGAAGAGTGTTAAATGGTTGTTGAGGAGGTATGGGATGAGGCCCTCATCCTCCAAGCTAGTGTATGCTGGCAGCCTGCTATGCGGCATACCTGGACGACATAATGATGGAGGCAGGTCACAGTAACTCACAGAGAAGTACAGAAGTACAGCTGAACATACATGTGTATCACATTTATTAAGATTACAAATAAGTCTTTGCAAATCTACATGACACTAATACCACTGACATGACTAAGTCACACACATTTGACACTTACTGGTGATGTGATGTTATCACCATATATGTGTGTGGCATGCGATAACATTGCTCATACTCCATGTGGATGTTGTCTTGACGTGGGCATGTCTGTTTGCCTGTACTGGTGTCTTTACCTATCAGCACATGTCTGGATGTGTTCACATTAATACAATAGACTTTAGTGCTGTGTATATGTTACATATATAGTCATACACAGCCTTTAGGGACGTGACCTGTGATCCTGCAGACTTGCTCACAGAATGTTTTACATGTATGCGTTTTGTCATATATATCTACATGGCACTATACAGCTGTGCAGCATCCTGCCATGCATTGCCTGTGTTGCACTTGTGAAACATATGGGACAATAGCCAGCCTGATGGTATTTGCAGGGTTGGATATCAACTATAGCATGTATGGTCATAGTGAACTAGTAGGCTATATGCCCTGGGCCATTTATGGGACTTGGCAGAAAGGTTACCTAGCTGTAGCCAACGGACAGGTACGTTTCAGTGGCCAGTTCAAGCAGTGCCACAGAACTGATCCACAGGGTTACTGATATATTTGGCATGTGGTCATTACACCATGTCACAGAGAGGGGCGATGTGCAGCTTTGCTGTACAGGGATGCATAGTATGGCAAGAGTATGTAAAGTATATTGGCAAGAGATCTGTCAGGCATGTTGCGATCCTTGTACTAGAAAGGTGGATGTCCATAAAGTATGTGTTTATTTGGAATCAGGATGTTTTAAGTGTAGCATGTCCAACATCTCTGGGTTGGACATGGCTTTATTCAGGGTAGGCTGCATGCTGCATAGTGGATCTAGGGATTGGGAGGGCTAGTGTAGGCCATCTACACATGGGCAATAACCCTTAAAGGAAATATGTGATCTATTATGGGTCACATGAGTGTTGAGTATGGCTGAACAAGTATCTCTATATTAATGGATGGCACCCTGTCATGATTAGGGGTGCCACATACGACTACCTGACTGGTGTGGTAAAGTAATTTTCAAAGGAAAGACTACTGTCCAGCTGCATCCTATACACACACAGTTGCCATTACGTTGACCGCTGCCTGGGTGGTAGTTCATGGGTACAGGGTTTTTAACATAGGGGATGACAATGCAATACTTATCTGTCAGATTGTGGTCATATGTCACACACCACACATCTGACACACAAAGGCCCTTCTGTATGATGAATGCAGCAGACATTGACTCAACTATTGCTCCTAGTTCATAGTCATTTGCAAACATCAATAGGCTGATGACATCTGTGTTAGTCTGTGTGGTATAGATAACAAAGAGAGGGAGTACCAGGAATGAACCCTGTATTACTGTGGCTGGCACTGGTTTGATGTCCGTGTATTAGTCAGACAACTTCTGTACTGTTGGTTCTGCCAGTAGTCCAGTTGCTATATGAATTTACACCTAGTTGACTGAGTGTAGCTGGAGCACAGTATGGGTGATGGTGTCCTAAGACCTGGCAAGGTCATGATATGCTGTGTGAACCAACCTTACTGTCATCTACATCTGTACTGAGTACTTCAAATAAGTTGATCACGGTTCATGGCCTTACAGACCAGACTCAGCAGGGTAGGAGTGCACTATTTACCATTATGAATGGTGTCTCCCCCTTTGTGGGGTGTGATAACTTTTGTTGTGCACCATTCAGTGTGTACACAGCCTGACATGGAGCTATGATTGAACATGATGTGTATGTGGAGAGCTGATTGTTCTTACATTTGTGTAGGATACACCCTGGGATGTTGACAGGTCCCATGAAAGCTGTATGCATGGTTTTAGCGAGTGCAGCTTGTACCTGCATAGTTGTTATTGCAGGGGCTCTCTAGTGTATATGGATATATAATTATGTGTACCTGTTGGGGGGAAGGTGGGAGTGGGTTCAGGTTCTCCAAGACCCTATCTGAAAGAACAGGTGCTATTTCTGTAGGTGCAGTACTTCACATGCCATAGTGCTGTACAGCACGGCAGGTCTTGTTGTTGCCATTATGATTAATGACACAGCAATAGAATGCTCTGTGATTGGCCTCATAATATGTGGCTGATTAGTTTCACAGTAGCTTTGTGTGGTTTTATATGGTGAATCTGCATCTTACTGAGTCTGACCAGGGCTCACCTACACTCATGTGTGTTCACTCTTGCAACAGTTACTACCTTCTGTGGTACAGTTTGAGGCAGGGTACCACTAGTTTGCCTACTTGTTTGCGTTTGGCTGAATCTTGGTTCTGTTACAATGGCACAATCACTGCACATATGTGACTGCTTAAGGTTCATTTGTATGGGATTCAACATTGGCACATGCATTGTCCATCTACATGGGTGCCATGACAGTCAACACTTTGCTCTTAGGAAGCGTAACATTGGCTTTGGAGACTGACTATGTGTAGCATACTGTTAGTCCTGTTTGTGTGACTATTTTGATCCAGGTCATTGGGGTTGATGGAATCCAGCATGCATTGAGCACAGGTGTTGGTACATGAGGAGTCTTCCCAGTTCATAATGGAATAGTTGAGAGTAGCCATTATTATGGTTTTCTGTCTCAAACCTAATCTTCCCTATTACAGCACATTATGACAGTTGGGAAATCTGTGTCATGGTGGGTGATCTGTCGCAAGGTGCAATTTGAATTCAACTTTGGCACAAAGGTAGTTGCTCAACATAATGCATCTGAAATTATGCAAGTGCAACTAGCGTGGGGGTGTACATATCCTTCAGGAATATGAACACATCTGCCAGTGTGTTACAATAAAGGATAATGGGCAAGAGGTGAGGTATGTGTTATAACGTGGTCATGCATGTGTGCTCTCCGGAGCATTGAAACATGTCTCAGCCACTGCACAGATATGTTCTCCATGTTAGGGCTTGACACATGTGAGTCCATATATTGTTTCTGACATGTATCATTTAGTAGCGCCCACAGTTTATTGCTTGGCTGTCCCTGTAACAGCAGTGGACCTTCACTTGAACTGTGCATGATGGAGGCACTATAGGGGAAGCATGAGCCCTAGCCAGTATCCAGATTCCCAGGGGTGACAGGTGCAGGCCCTGTCTGGCAAAGCATCATGGCCTGTCAACCATGTTATCCCAGGTAGACAGATACTGGATACCCTTTAACTTGCACCACTACACTAGACAATTGTGGAATACAATCCTTCTGTCCCTGTACCACAGTATCATTCTGGCCAACGGCAGAATGCTACCCAGGCCTTGGGACATACTTGCATGAGCTACAAGACCTGACAGTTCCTACATGTGTTTCCATGCAGTCCAGGCTATTGCATCACAGGTCCTGCACAACAACATGGAATATGCCAGAGCCATGTGTATATTTCAAAAGGTGGTCTGAGCATATGGGTATGTGGCTAATCATGGCAGACAGGCAGCTGACAGGATGTATGCCCTCGTATAGGTTGGTGTGTAACATAGTGCAGGAGTTTGCATTCACAAATGAGTACTGTTGGCATGTTTCCGACCATGTGTTCTGAGGTGTGGCACAATTATGCAAACTATGTCATACAGTTTGTGTATTTTGTTGTCAGTCTATTCCAGCTTGGGAGGTCACTTGTTTGGCTAGATACTTAGAAGTGTCTGTGAATGTGTGCAATTTCTGATAGTTTGTGTGGGTGTTCTTACTGTGTTCTTTTAAGGGTATGTGTTGGTTGTGATGATGAGATGCATGTGTTAACCAGCACCTCAAGACTGTCCAGTTCAGTCATGGCTGTAGACTGGACTGCCTTCCAGCTTACCCCTGTAGCTTCATCCCAGACAATGTGTGGTGTGTGGTGTTAGGTGGGTTTGGCAGTGTACATGGCATAGAGATTACATTCCCCCAGGATGGCCACATACACAAAGCTGGCATTAGTAAACACCAGTAGCTGACTAGTGGACATGCCTGTATGAGCATTCAGTACTGCAAGTACCGAGTACTGTATTTAGTTTACTTATTGCTTATAAAGATGTTTTAGACAGTGATGCTCACATGTAAATATATGTGTTATGGATGTGACAACACTGGCTATTACGGAAACATTGTAGCTACCTTTAGAAGCAATCCTCCTGTGAGGAGCACATCACATCCTGATAGTTGATTACAGATGATGCAAGTGTCTACAGGTCTTTTCCTTTTCTGGGTATATACTCACATATCCACCAGGACCATGAGCTCTGTTGGGCACAGACACCGACTCCCCGAACAGAGTCATGTATCAATAGACTCTGATGCCACTATCAACATGATCAGGATATAATTAGATAGTGTAAGCCATCACCTATGAAGTGGCTATTACACATGGGCAGCAGTCTCCTACATCTTACACTCCTACTGCAGATGTTACACTGGCGTTAAAGATGATATGCAACCTGTTTCATTACCAGTACTGTGCACTACCTTACATACAGTATGTGCAAGTGGCTGTTAGGTTGGCAATGAGAGGTTTGGGTACACAAACCTGGTAGTTAAACCAGTGTGTCTCTACTTTCAATATCCACTTTATGTAGGTGTGCACATAGCCATTTGGCCCAGCCCTATAACAAGGGTCACTACACATTTGCATAACATGTACACATGCACAGCTGTTATTGCTTGCAAACGATACTAGAAAGGTGGATATTACATGTGTTATGTACATGGATAGTTACCTAGCTCTTCCAATTATCTTTGCTATCATGCTGCTAAACTGTCAGATGAATACAAGTGATATGTATCCTGTTTATGAGTATTGCAATTGCCAATAGACATAACTACTGTTTGCATAGCATAACAGAAATGCTATGAAATATGGATACAGATCTGCCTAAAATACTGTACATTACACAGTTATTACACAATATCACACAATGCAAACCATATTTGCACAGTAAGCCCACCTTTGACATGTTCATCTTACTTATACACTCATACGTATGTCTACTATTACAATATATCAACATATACTATCCCCTGTTATAGCGCAAACTTGTTGGACCAACCCTGACACTGACAGTAGCTGGAAGTGAAATGGTGAGTTCCAAGTCCATATCATGCCTTGTGGTGTATTAGGAGTATGCCTTGTGACCTGCAGCAGTACACACATAGAATACTACAAGCATTACTACTGCTCAACAATACATCGCTACAAGATAGCTATTTCCACTATATGCACTGATTGCACTGCAATTCTTGCAGAACAGGTACTACATACACAGAAATGCTACATGTTATACATACCCTCTTAGTAATTGGAGGCGTTATTGACTAGAATAATACTCATTTTCAGTTTATCTTTCAGTGTTTTGTACTATCCTACAGGTAGATACAGATGGTTTGAATGTGTGACAAGGCAACCTTTTATAGTTACAGATCAGTAACATGTGCTATCCCGATAATCAATTGGTGCTCCTAAGTAGCTAATTACATGCACATCAGATGCACTGCTACTGCCTTAGCCAATACTATGGCAACAGAGGAGTATAATAGAGTACTCCACTTGGGCGTTGTCCCTTTGCCTTACTTGTGAGGAATAGAGCCTGGAAGTGTTGTTTGAAATCTATTGCAACAGCTGTATAGGGATGAACAGTAATATATTGTGTGTAATGCCTAGAGGATTTGGTCTAAATGTGAGTGCTGCTGTTATATTTCTGAACATTGCTACTTGTGCAGGGTTTGTCTGTACCTAATACTACTGCATATGCTTCAGTCTGGCCAGGATGTTTGACCAGCTCAAGGCTGCATAGCTATGCATATAATGTTAAGGGGTTTACAGTGTGCTTACCAGACATCTTTAGTTTGGTGTCAGTGTGTATCATACTGTGCTGATAATCAGTACTCAGTAACACTTCCTGGTGTACGAACCTTTCATCCCTCTGAAACGGGATTAGTTCATACAAACCCTGTAACATCAGCAGCTGTTCAAATGTATAACAGCAACTATTTCACATAGGGCCATGTTAGTGTGTCTGTGTCCAGGTATGTTAAGGTTTTAGCAGATGTTGTAGAGTAGTTAAATAATTGGTTATGGTAAGACAGTATGTATTGATGTAATTATTTTCGGTGTGGGGGAGATGTTGGTGGATGTACATAGCAGATGCAGGTGTGTAGGAACCCCTTTTATACAATTCTATATGTGTGTGGGTGTTCTTTCCCTATGTGAACACCTATCCCTTAGTGGACTAATACTATGGTAATTGCAGGCTGATTCATTAAAGCACTGTTAAATGCTTCCTGTATAGCATGCAGGTACTGTTATTCCTTGAATCCTTTTGACAATACATCGGAATGCAATAAAGTTTTGTGAAATAAAAACTGTCTGTGTACTTCTGTCATGGATATGTGCAGTCATTGCAGTTGTGTTGGTGACTGTGTCCACAGAACATATTTGTAATAATGTATTGGCATATACTCTTCATATGTTATGTTCATATTGTTTAGGGAGGGGGGTGGAATGTGTTATTGCTATGGTCCATGTTATACTCAGATATGAACACTTTGGATGCTGTCGACACACATGTTTGTAAGTGTATGTAGATATATATATATATATATATATATATATATATATATATATATATATATATATATTATATATGTGTATATGTATATAGATATAATATATAATACATATTATTGCATACGTTTATCTCTACCTCATAGATGTGTAGATGTTTTTAACCTATCTATATATCTACATATATATGTAGATCTGTATATATTGACATGTCTCTCTGTATCGCTCTCTCTCTCTCTCTCTCACATATATATATATATATATATATATATATATATATATATATATATATATATATATATATATATATATATATATATATATATATATATATGCATACACCTTTCATTGGGTACATGGCGGGTTGTCCTATTTCAACACATTACTCCATTTTGTGTTTTAACCTGTCTGCATACACAACTGGCATAAGTACATCTCAGATAGCTTAGTGGTAGGTCATTCTGAGGATGGAGTACATGGTTGCGGGTTCTATTCCTGGAAGGTGTTATTATTTTAACTCTCAGAGTAGGCACTGGTAGGGATAGTGTGAATAACACACATTTAAGTGGTTGTAAGCAGGTTTGCCCATGGTCTGCATGACGTTAATCAAAGGTTAAACCTGTGAAGCGCTTCTCCAGTTAACCGTTTTTTAAGTGCCGCTTGCCATCGCGCAAACCCGTGCAAACCCGCTTACAACTGCTTAAACATGTTTTAATCCACCTGCATCCAACAACCCTTATTCTGGCTCTCAAAATAACTTAACAGCCCTTGCAGGTCTTGAAACTGGGACCATGAACACCACAGTCACTGACTTTACCACTAAGGCATCTGAGACATGTACAAATTTTATGGTGTTTAGAATATACATTTCACTACAGGCATTCCTCACTACTGAAAACAAATGTGACAGTCAGTTGGTATACATATGTCTGATACATGTTAATGTTCATATGTTTGTGAAATTAGGTGTCACAATGTGACATGACAGGGTGTATTATGAATGAGAAAGGTTCTTGTTTTGTGCCCTTTTTATATATTCCCCATACTCCATGTATACCCGTCCAGTTCACTTATTGAACATCCGACCCAGGCTCTCCTTGATGCATGATTTCATTACCCTTCATTCCTCCCCCACCCCAATCTTCACATACACAACAACCATTCATTCTATAGTGAATTAGGTTAATATTAATAATTATAATACCAGAGCTGCATGTGTTTTGTGTTCACTTCAATTCCTTTGGATTGCTTCTGTGTCACAAAGTGTGTTCATAGATGTTTATATATATGGCTATTGATGTAACTATATATATATTTATATGTATACATATATATATATATATATATATATATATATATATATATATATATATATATTTCATATTAATTTGCAACAGTAATACATATGTAGACTTGTATGTGTTGGTTCACAAACTACAGTACATTACAATGCACTGTACATATGTACACAAAGTGACTGTCCCATTTGTGGTCATTACAGTGGAATGCATATGGTATAAGGTGTGGTCTAAAGACCATGAAGCATGTATACACCTCAGATGGCTTAGTGGTAAGCCCCATGACTATAGTGTGCATGGTCCAGGGTTCAACACCTGTGATGCTTTAAAAATGTTTTTTTTTACTCCAGAATAAGGCTCATTTAAGCAGTTGTAAGCATGTTTAAAAGTGTTTGTGTGACATTATAGCAGCAGTTAAGCACAGTTAAACAAACTTTGTAATGTATAACCTGTGCTTGCAAACACGGCCACCTCCGCTACCTACTCAGGATATATACATTTCAGTGAAGTAACATCTCACTGTGCGCTTACATAACATTACATTTTCTGTTGACTTTACTCTTCAGCACACATGGGTTTATTTGGGTGTTTCGAATGTTTATTATACAGACGATTACTACCTATATATGCAAGCTGTGGTTAAGGTATACTTTTTAACATGATAAACATCCCTGACTTTATTGGGATTGGGACCTCGAATGCACAGATACTATGGAGATGCTGTAACCATTACACTATTGATATTAACGTTGCTTCTGCCTATTTCCTATTTAGATGATTTCTATGTGTAAGCTAGGCTAAGCAAAGGACGGAGGCCCCCAAACCCACTGAGCTTCACTTACTCTTGAAATAACAACATCTAACAAATGTAATGTGAGACAATAAACTACATTCCTAACTAGGGACAAAAATGAAATTGCCGGGTGAAGCACTCTGTAATAACAGTCAAAATGAGAATAAAAGAACAAGAGTGCACCAATGGCTGTGTTAAATCGTAGATATCACAGAAATCACGAACAGCTGCTGCTAGTTGACCATTTATTGTAAAACACAAAAACAGTATCCAAAAGTAAGCACTTTCACGTCCAAGAATGACGCTTCATCAGACTTCATAAATCACTGTGATAAAACGCACTCTTTATATACAACCTAAGTCATGTGCTAATTACATTTAATTAATTAAAACACTTGATTTTAAATGAGACTCAGTTTAACTCATACATTACTGAAACGCTTAAAGATACAACTTGTTAAAACATATATACTTCTTTAAAAGCTGATGTATATAAAATCTGACTTATATAAAACCTATGTCGAAAATCTATATCAAAAATATATATACATATATCCTATAATATAATTTAAAAACTAATGTTTTAAGGGTCGTCCTGCCAAACATGGTTTTAATGTGATTTTTTCATTCAATCCATGAATGTGTGCTTGCAACCTCACCACCCATCTATTTTCTAGTTCCTCTAACTTATTTTTATAATTACCTAACCTATGTGTCCTTTGTAATTTCTCCAGGACTTTAAATTTAAATTTAAAAACATGTCTAAGTCCATTCTCAAGAACGTGTTTGGCTAGAGCATTATTAGTATTTTCCTTATGTATGGCATATATATGCTCTCTAATTCGCTCTCTCAGTGTCCTATTTGTTTTGCCTATGTAAAACTTATGACATTCTTGGCACTGGGCTAAATATACTACATCTGTAGTCCTACAATCTGCGTATCCTTGGAACCTGTATGTGTGCTTGGTGATCGGGTGTTCAGAAGTTTGGTAAACACCTATGAATTGACATTGATTGCAAGAACGACAAGGAAATGTGCCTATTCTATTGGACATACAGGAATCTTTCCTAATATTATCATAGCATAAAATCCTTTTGAGAGATTTCATATTTTTATAGGCTATGCTTGGTTGGTCAGTTATTAACTCTCTGATGTTATCATCATGTGTAAGTAGTCACCATTTAATAAAAGTCTGATGAAGCGTCATTCTTGGACGTGAAAGCGCTTACTTTTGGATCCTGTTTTTGTGTTTTACAATAAATGGTCAACTAGCAGCAGCTGTTCGTGATTTCTGTGATATCTACGATTTAACACAGCCATTGGTGCACTCTTGTTCTTTTATTCTCATACATTCCTAACTACATTAGGCATAGCCCCTCACTGACACACTTCAAGGGAAACCTTGTTGTGTGAATGGGTAACAGAATATACCCCCCCTGGGATCATGTGTCCCAGAACCATACAGCCAGGGGTTGGGGGAGCCTGTCCAGTTTGATAGCTGCAAGACCTGTTGGGGAAATTGAATGGTGTTGAATTGTCACATTAACATGCCCTCTTTAGATCACTTAGTGCCCCTATCACCCTCCACCACCCCAGTCTTCAACAGCTTCCGGCAACTCTGCCTGGAATTGCTTCATTGGCTATGCTTGTCAGAGGCTCAGTTACTTCATCAATGGTGTGGAGAAAGGCAATACACTGTAGCTATGCTTCTTATTGCCCTTGGGCAGATATGTAGTAGGCTATCTGTGAACCTCTAAAGTGCAGGCCATCACAGCCATAATATGTGAATAAACAGACTTTCAGATAACAATATACAATGAGAAATCACCATGTAGTCAGGAAACAGTTAAGTACAGCAAGAATATACAGAACACTGATACTTAATCACTCCAAAAGCCTATCTTGGAAGCTAGAAGGCTTGTATAAGTTTAAGGCTTTCTATTGCTTATCAGTAGGTTACCTACAGGAGAGATGAGAAACAAGCACAGATGGGAAACATGCATGCAACAATACCATACCGGCTTATGTGTCAGCCTTAGGCTTTGGAATACTGGCCAAGGCTATTGGCACCCCCATCATGCCTTTTTTAGGGGAGTCTCAAAGGTGAATACCAGCTCCGTAAACAGCACAATAGCAGAAACAATGAGGGTTATGCTACTCAACACCAGGGGTTGTGATCACAACATGCATGCACTCTGTGCAGTAATTGAGACCTGTCTTAAGGCTCCTAAGAGCACACTAGCACTACCAGACTACAACCCATACCACACATTTTGGCCACAGAACATGGACTGACACAGACATGGAGGAGGTGTATCGATATTCATCATGAATACCTACACCTCCAGGTTATTGGGGCAGCATGATACCTCTGAGATCATCCATGTGTAGCTAACATCAGCCACAACTGCAACGTAAACTGTGGCCTGCTACAGATCACCGTCCATGACCCAGGACCACAACTCCACCTACCTAGAAACAGTGGAGAACATGACAGTCCTACTGCACACCCTGGCATTGGTCAATCTCAACTACCCTACCATTAACTGGGAAACTTACTCAAGAACTCACTTCCAGAACCAGCGCTTCCTGGAATTTATCACCTCATATGCCCTGTATCAGGTAGTAACCTACCTAACGAGGGATTGAAACATACTAGAAGTGGTCATCACCATCTTGGGCAACAGGTGCACCACAGCAGAGGTTAACCGGTCACTGGTTAGATCTGACCATGAACTATTCACTGTTTCCACACCCAAAAATCTCCCCACCCACAGGAAATACAGTGTATACCTTTCCTACAGCTAAATTTACACTACTAGAGATAGGGGTGGAGGTTTTGCAGCCCCCACGCTAAGGGGAAACACAGCTCAAGATACAGACAGATTTACAAATGCAATCTATAAGCACCTACATGGATGTATGGATCGTGCAATCACTGGTAAGCCAAGACTCACTCCTCCTAGACAAGGACACCAGTCTGGTGGACCCCTGCTATAAACAGGCTATACTACAAAAGTAGGACAGTGTTCCAGAAAAACAGGAAACCCCATGAAGGGCAGACATCCGTGACCACTATTAGCATGATACATAGGTCCCTCATGAAATCATCCAAGGCTAAAATCAACAGGAAAATAAGCAAGGATTCGAAAGATAACCACAAAGCCTTCTTTGGCACTGTGCCGGTGAAATATAGCACAAAATATGCTGACCCTACTGATCTCGCCAACATCTTTGCAGATACATTCAGTGCATACTTCACCCCCCTAAAGAGCCCACAACACTACCTGAAAGGTACAGTATCCCACACATCAGAGACACACAGGTGTAAATGGCCCTCTCTAACAGCAGAACACAGCATCAATGGAGGCAGATGTTGTCCCAGACTGCAGCTTGCAAACAGTACAAGACAACCTGACCCCCCCCACCTAATTAAGCTTTTCAACCTCAGCCTTTCCACAGGCTACATGCCCATACAATGGCACATGGCAACGTTTATTCCACTCCACCAAGGTGGAATCACAACTGACCATGGTAACTACAACCCCATATGTCTGACTAGCCTGGTCTGCAATGATATGGAGTGCATCCTCATGGCACTCATTAACAAAGAAATTGGTAACCTTGAAACACATGACCCAACCCAGGTCAGCTTGGTTGAGTGCAGTTCATGCCTACTGAACATGTTTGACATCTTACATACAGTCACCAAGACATTAGATGAGGGGAGAGGTGGATCACACATACTACCTGGACCTCTCCAAGGCTTTTGACACCATGCCCCACTCAGGTATTATTGATAAACACTCAAAACACAACACCTCACTCGTACAGCATTCTCGGCCAAACCAAAATGAACAAAACACCAGAGGCCAGCATAAATAGTCCAAACTTTATTGTAGTGATCTTAAAGGACATAAAAATATCCCGAATTAGATCAAATTCAAACCGGTTTCGGAAAATACCTTCTTCAGCTTTTTTCTCAGACATGTTAACATTATCCTGTAAAATATGAGATTCAAAATGTGGAAAGTGTAGGTCCCTTAGTACAGCCTGTTGAAAAATAGCTACATTTTTATTCATGGGTGGTTGAAAAGATGATTTATGAAATCAAAATTCATCAGCTCTTTGAGAATTGACTGTATTTTGTTCTGAAAAAAATATTTTTAGGTTAAGACAGCGACAGAAATTCAAAACATCTTGTGCAATTTTATATTGATCAGAAAAGAAACTGGGTACAAATCCCAATCCTTTATTGAGTAATTTCTGTTGGTCATCAGTTAGTATGGTATTTGATAAATTTAAAACATTGTTACAATTATTTTTTGTTATTTCAGTAATGTTTGAATCAATTCTTCCATGGATTCTGTCCCTATTGTGATTGGTATGTTTCCGCCCCCTCTGTATTTGCTACCCCTTCTAAAGGGACATTAATGTTGTTTTTTTTCTTTATAGGTGACTCAACCAAGGAGGTATTTTGTATGTAAAAAATAAGGGTATGGACCATACCATTGATAGCCATTGGCTGGTGTATTTTATAAATATTCAGTAGGTCTGTGTTTATTGACATCATTATTTTTCACTAAAGAAGGCATTTGTCGAAACTGGTTTGAATTTGATCTAATTTGGGATATTTTTATGTCCTTTAAGATCACTACAATAAAGTTTGGACTATTTATGCTGGCCTCTGGTGTTTTATTATTGATAAACACACCAGCCTGTACATACACCCATACATCACAGGTTGAATTGACAATGGGCTTACACACAGAACCCATATGGTAAGACTAGCGGTCTCCAGATCCAACTCTTGACCAATCATGACTGGTGTCCCACAGGACTCAGTCCTGGGAGCCCTACTGTTTGGCATATACTTCTCAGAGGTGCAGGCAAACACAGGTGGACTATGGCAGGCCATGATTGGCAATGATTGCGAACTGGAAGCCATGATTGATAGTCTAGCTGACACAGACATCCCTCAAGGGGCCTTACAGAGACCGAAACAGGCTGTCAAAGTTATGCTGCCAGCTAAGTGCCACTAACTGTATAGTCATTCCATTGTGGAATATTAAGCACCCACATATTAACACATAAGTGGCATCCACTTTAATACAGATGAGGTAATGAGGTATCTGTAGATTAAGGTAGATAGCGATCGCTTCTTTGAAATCATATCTCCAAAGTAGTTAGGACAGCCTTCTATGTAGGCCATCTGATTACTAAAGGGTTCCCATCTAGACATACTGGGGTTATAGTGCCCCTTTACTCATCACTTATCAGTCCCATCATAGGGTATAATAACCCATTTGGGATGTACCTCAGAAGACACTTCCAACAGCTGGAAGGTCCACGAATGTACCTCGCCAAATGGGTTACTGGCCTCAAACATATGCACTATGCAGCCAGACTTAATAAACTCCTGCTTTACTCAGTGGCATCTGGTTTACCCAGAGATGATCTCTGTTGGCCAACACAGCCATGTCAAACTCAGGCTTAATGGATATGCTCCACCTATGGGAATCCATCTTGCAGTGAGCCACACACTGTAGTGAGCTGAACCTTGCCACAACAATAACTGGAAGATGCTGGAGGGACGGATTCCTGTCATAGACACTCCCCATACTTTGGAACAACATCCCAAACTACATTATACAGAGCCGCTCACTAACACTCTTCAGGAGAAACCTTGAAGAGTGGATGGGGAACATTAGATAGACCCGAGGAATCCCGCCATTGGCTGTGCTCCACAGAGGGACAGATAATGAATCAATGGGGAGGCAAAAGCTGATACATTTTGGCTAGTCTTATGAATGTCCTCTGGCTGTTGACCAAGTACCTACCTATGAACCTATACATACAGTATCAGCACATGCTGATAGCTTAATTTACTGTTCAGGTGTTGACTTACCTTGTGCCAATGGCAGTTGTGTGTGCAATAGTTGAGGGCTGCCTATGTTGGATGCACACAGTAGACTGCCTATACATGACAGTTTACAGATAGTCTTGTGTGTGTGCCATCCATTTTTACTGTGTGTGCAGGTGGAGAAAGGTGACAGTCCCTAGATGCCTACACTGTCAGTGTGTGTGCTATACGTTCCCTCCTTGCCAAGGCATGGGCATACTGGGCATGCCTCCGTCTGCCTACTGGGGCTGGTTCAGGGTGTTCATGGTCTGAGTACCTCTGTGCCTGTGGGGCCCTTGGCAATGGTGGTGGGCTGTGAGGGCCTTCACCATTCTGTCCCTGCTGCAGCTGTTTCCACAGGATCATATTGTGTGGCATGGCACATACTATGAAGATGTGGGCACACATGCCTGGAGAGTACAGCAAGGCACCACCAGATATGTCCAAGCAATGGAACTGTGATTTCAGCATCCCAAAC
This sequence comes from Protopterus annectens, assembly GCF_019279795.1. Lineage (NCBI taxonomy): Eukaryota > Metazoa > Chordata > Ceratodontiformes > Protopteridae > Protopterus > Protopterus annectens. Next base: position 1,444,600,130 of record NC_056725.1, on the reverse strand, counting down.
ACACGCTCTATGATGATTCTGGTTTGTGCGTGTGCCTCATTATGGCATTCCTGCATGAGTGTGTGTGCATTTCTGATGGGAGTCTTCATCCACGGTTCCAGTGTATAGCCAGCATCCCCCACCAGGTGGCCATTTGGGATGTCCCCCTGGCAAATACCTGATACAGCTGTGAGGCATGCCAGATGTGGGAGTCATGATAGCTTCCAGGGTTGCCAGCACACACATCCATGATAATGCCCTGGGCATTGCACATGACCTGGCAGTTGATGGAGGGTTATCCCTTGCGGTTTATGTAGCACCTACACTGTTCACCGGGTGGTGACTTGATGTGTATGTGCGTGCAGTCTATTGCACCCAGTACCTCCGGATATTCTGCCACACGGTGGAAGAGACGCATATTGCTGGCCAACTCCTCCTGCATTTGGGGGAAGTATATGTGCTCATTGGCATGTGTTAGCATGGCATCCAGGAACTGGTGTAGTACCCTGGATGCTGATGCCTGTGAGATACCCATGATATCCCCAGTTGGTCTTTGAAAGCTACCTGTAACTAGTATGGTCAGGCTTACACATACCTTCATATCCAGTGGGATGGATTCCCCCCTGTTTGTTCTGAATCTGAGGCATGGCCAGCACAGCTCCACAAGTTGCTGTAGGATGCCCCTGTCCACCCTGTAACACTCTACTATCTCCAGATCATGTAGCCCCTGGTAGGTTACCCTGGGTCTGAACACTCTCCTCCTCCTCTGGTGCCTGAGGTGGTCATGTATATCATCCTCCACATCACCTTCAGTCTCCAACACATGCTGGTGGATCAAAGCTATGGCAGCCCTAACATGTACATATTAAAAGTTCCCTGTCTGTATACACCACTGCTGCAGAGTGTATGGGAATACACAAATGTGTGTGAGGTGCTTTCACACTTTATCATATTGTGCTATGGATGCAGCTGATGTAATTGGGTGTGTATGAGCTATTACAGCTGCAGAGTATCTTAATTATGGGTTTTACAATAAGTACTGCAAGTGTGGGGCCTTTACTGTGGAGTTATGCTTGCCTGCCTTGATTAATCTGTTGCCCTTTAATTCACTTTTAAACCTAGATCCCCTCCCATTATCAGGCATGCATCCACCTGCTGTCTTTCTTGTTTTGTACTTTCCCTACCCAGTCATGGCATTGTGTCTTGTAGCTGATATATGCAAATTGGCTTTGTTCTGCTATGACACTTTATTGCTTTCTTTGCAGTACAGCCCCTCCCCTTTCCTGTTCTGCAGGTAGCTGCTTGCAGCCTTGTTAGCTGTTATCAGTGGCCCACTGTAGGCTCCTAGGTGTTAATTAGTCATTTGTACTACAATTTTACTGCTGCCGCATTTCCTTATTTCTTTCCTATATCCTTTCTGTTTCAGCTGCAATGCATGCTGCGCAAACCCATTTACGGGGTTTACGTGCATACTCAGTTACCTTTTGTACTCTTAGCTAAGCAAAGCTATGGCCAGTTCAACACACACCTATCCTGCAGCTTTGCCTAGCTAGGGGCAAACCAGTTTAGCAATGCTCCATTGTGCTTACAGCAATGACAACACACCCCTCTCTTGATGTTATCTTTATCTTAAGGGCACACCTCGGTGTTATAACGCTACACTGTGAGGTGCATCCTTACACCAGTGGGGAATCTGTGATTCACTATTACTCCTCTCATTTGCACGGCATTGCCTACTAATTCCTAGCTACCGCGCATAACACTGTGACAGCCCCTTAGCAAACCTTGCACCATAGTATGGTGTAGCATGTCTGCCATTTACTATTATGGGGAAATCATAATATGTGTTACATTACAGTTTTATTCTATATTTTTATATTTTCCTTGCAATCCCCTTTGCACGCCGCTGCCCTGCGCTTCCACGTTGCAGTAGTGCGACTATATATATTAAATGTTAATTTTATATTTTGTACATGTTTTTTATGCCAGTGGTTATGTATTTAGCCATTGGCATATATTAACAATATAATAAATGTGTTTGGTCAGCTGTCATGGCTCCAATTTTATGTTTGCAAAAATGTAAACCATTTTCTACGGTTTACATTTCTGCATGCTTACACTATGCCTGCACCACTTTCTGGATCACTACATGCCTTCATTTGCATGCTACACTGCTGCATATAGGGTAATTAGAATACAGGGCCCGGGAGCTGTGTGGGCGTAGCGTATGCAAGTAGTGCACATAGGAACAGCTTGTACCCAGATCGCTCGGCGGCCATATTTGGTGTTGGAACGCTGACACTACTCCTGCACCTGGAACAAACTTTATGAATCCTGGGGAATATTTTTACTAGAAATTTAATGCAGATAAGCAGTATCATAAAAGAGCAGGATGATAAATTTTGTGTAATTTTTAAAAGAGTCATACAAGTGGTCCATGTCAAGGAGTAAGGTAATGTGAGTACTCTGTTTTGTTCCAAATAAAACTTAGTGGTCATAGCACAAAATCTCTACTGGACATTTGACTAGTACTTTTATTATAGCTAATGCTATCTAACTATACAGTCAGTATCATTTCATACTTTAAATGAAGGATCATTAGCATATTTTTTAACATTTTATCCATATTTTCAGCATATGTTCTTATAAAGAAATCATCATGACCAAAAATAATGGGCCAGATTCCAAAAGAATTTCTCTCAGTGTAAGTCGTCCCTCACTCTGAAAGACTTATTCTGAGTGTAAGTGACTTACTTCGATGTAAGGTCTATCTATCATCAGACTTACTGCAGGGACCAGATTTCAAAGCACCTGCTGTCAGCCTACATTCAGTGTAAGTGGTTACTTATACTGAGAGAAAGTGTATTGTAATCAGAGCCAATAAAAAAAAGTTTTATGGCTGATTCTGTCTTTAGATTTGCACAAAAACTATATGCATGCTGTACTTAGCTTGTTAGAAATTAATGTGATCTGACTCGGTGAAATGCTAATAATGACATCATGGTACAGTACATAAACTGACCATGTCCTAAGCTGCATCCTAAGTCATGAAGTTATGAAGCTATATTCATCAAATATGATCCAGCTGCATAACTGTGGTTACTTTAACTACTTTCCCACAAACTTCAAATACTCCTGACTTTTCGGTTTGTTTTCTGAAAGCAGTTTATAAACAATAGTTGGTTATATGACAGAAATCTAGCACAACATATAATGACTGTCAAAGCAGCAAACACTGAAAAGTGGCTGCTATTCCTAATAAATAGTACTGCAATACAACTCTTCCTGATGAGCCATTTATTAAGTTGCCATTACCCACATTCCCAAAAAAGCAAGCTCAGATAAGAATTTGCTTGACTATGAATCTCTCCACTTTGCAGTTGCTATTACACCATAATGGAACCCATACCACTGGTTCCAAAAAGACCATGTGCAAGCATTGTCTCCAGTCTAAGGATACAGACACACACACATACACACACACACACACACACACACACACACACACACACACACACACACACACACATTGTGATAGACATATACACAGACATATACTCCCTTTCACACACACACACATACACACAATGACTTACCTGTATCAGGTATCTATGCAGATTGAAGCAGTTTTGGTTCATCTGCAAAGATTCCCACCATCGAAAGCCATAGGCCTGCAACAAAAGAAAGAAATGCACACTTGTGTCATTGGATCCTTGTCACACCAGAGTATCCCCAGGATTCAAGAAGCTTGGCGCAAGGACGGTTTTAGCCTTGCACCGAGCATCCTCACTACAGATGGTGCAGCAGCGCCATATGAATATGTATGAGGGTGTGCCACCGCACCCTCGATGTGCACAAGAAACATGTGCTAGTGCAGAGGGCAAGTACAAGTGCTCTACAGAGGTGTAAACATGCTCCGACAGATGTAAAACCTACTATGCCTACTAGTAGAGCCCACCTCTAATAGTAAGTCAGTAATTCAGTGTCCGTGGATACCAAAATGTATGTTAAGCATACAAGAGTGCCCATGAACAGTGAAATAAAATCGAAGTAGTAAACACACAAGCACGTAGTGGAATGCTGAGCCCTGTCCCTAGAACTTTCACAATTAGATTCCCCGTGTCCCTATTATACATTTGAATTGCTGCAATATCGAATGTGTAAGCAAAGCGCAGTGTGTTTGCACGTCGCTGCCCTCCACCGAGCATAGCTTACATATCAAATTCAGTCAAATAGAGAAAAACATGCAAAATCAACATAAATGTCAATAGTGTAGTGTTTACAGCATCCAGCTAATACACAGACATTCACAGTTCCAGCCCATCAACACATATCATTTTCCATGTGGAATGAATGTCATTTTGCTGTAAAACCGACATAAGACTATCGCATGAGATATTTAACTTAAATATTATTCAAGCAAGGTGGCACTGTCATAATGAATAAGTCACTAGTAAGCAGGTGTAAGCACAAATAAGCAGTAATAAACACATATAAGTACCAGTAAGCAAGTCTGAATGCGGTTGCACGGGTCTAAGAAGTGCCCAGCACAGGAAATGCATATAAGTATGTGCAGATATATATATATATATATATATATAAAGAAAGAACAACGTAACAATAAACCATACGAAAGGAATGGGAAGGGAATCAACAGCAACCCCAGTATTATATAGCACTGTCAGTGTATGTCATATCAAGCTGGGCAGGAGTGAGCAAAGCACTGCTACTTACACCACAGGCAGAATATTACCAGTGGGAGTAACATTGCTGAACTGCTAAGTCTACTTTACACACAGAGGGTAGTCCCTAGTGGGACTACCCAAAACTTGATAGGCTATTTGGCCATACAACCATTACACAAGCAAGGGCAGGTATGGTCATGGGATAAATGGTGGGAGAGCCTGAGAATACATGGGTTGGGACAGCATACGTGTAGGGCCCATAACGCTCGGAAAGGGCAATGTGTGGAGGTGTGTCATGGCTGTGATAACAACTGGACAATGGATGGTATGCGTGTATGTTGAACTCAGGTGGGGTGGAGGAACTATGGGTATGAAATTATTGAGCCAGGCGTGCCAGGGTTGGATGAGCTGGTTCTAATTGGACCACCACATGGAGGTCAGCGAGTTCGTTATAAGTATATATGCATACGCACATGCAGACAATATGTAGAAGTACATTCTCTGTAACACATTCATTCTATTTGCATACATAAATAACATGAATGCTCCCTTACAAACCTCAACATTAGATAAAATAATAGGTTGCGCATAAGAGGGAAGGGACGAAACTGCTAAAACGCAGAAGTGTGTACAATGTCTGAAGGCAGTGCTGTGCTGAAAAACTTCAAATGTGAGGACTTTCCCACATATAAAATCATTTTTGTGATCTGCCTGCTATGGCAATGCCAATTACTAAACTAGTCTATTTGTAAAAGAAATATGCCGAACATGTACATAATTAGACTCTCATGTGTAACGTGTGCATTACCACATAGTCATACTTAATAATTTATTGCAGTGTCATGTTAACGGAAGTAAGGATGAAATGAAGTATAGAGTCTAATCTTGACATAAACACAAGAATTACATATGTTCATAGGCTATGCCAATGGAAGTGAGGGGCCCAAGCAAGAAACATGAAACACGTAGCATGACCTTCCATCCCCCCAGCCGGACACGGGAAACATGCACACAAACAATTTAAAGAGTCCACAGCTCTCCAGACCACAGGCAGGATACAATCGGGGGGGGTACATAGTGCACCCATGAATTCTAATCTTAGAACACAGACAGGAGAGTCCCTTGCGGGACACCCCAAAAATTGGCAAGACCAAAAGAAAGTCATAAATCGAACATTCTGGCTGGGGTGTATACGTACTCGGAATACAAGGGTGGGAAAGCCTGATGACCCATGGGTCGAGACAATTGTATGAAATGGGTCTCGTGAAGTGGAGATTGGGCAGCGTATAGTTATGTGTCCAGAACCGACCAGGACCCAGAGTAAGGATGGGTGCTGTAGAGGAGGTGCGGGTGGGGGAACTATGGGTAGCTAGGTATGGGTCTAGGTGTGCAGGTGTTGGCTGATGTGGGCCTATATAGACAGCCCCAAGGATGTAAGCAAATGTGTTCACTGGGCAGAGGCATCACCCCATGAGCAGCCACACCCACTATGAGTCCCACTGCAGCAAAGTGTAATCTATATGGCAAGGAACAGAATAACCAGATGTAGATGCATATATGTAGAGGTATGTGTGTGTATATCTACCCATAGTGACATAGAGATAAGCCTCTCCCTCTCCGTAGTATAAATGTATACATACAGAGACAGAATGCATAAACATACTCACATATAAATATATACATATGCAGACACCCATAGACCCATATGTTGTTATATATATATATATATATATATATATATATATATATATAGACAGCAATATATAAATATATACATGTATGCATACATATACAGATATATCTGTATAATGTAATGTATATATCTATATCTATATATATATATATATATATATATATATATATATATATATAGATATATATACATGACTGTAAATATACATATGTATATAGCTAAAATATGATACAGCAGTTACGAGTTACATATGTTCACAGGCCATGCATATGGGGGTAGGGGGGTCCAGTAAACAGACGTGTAACATGTAGCATCAACCCCCAGCTAGGCCGTGAGACATACAGTCACACAATAAAAGTAAACACACCACTGCTTCCCAGACCTCCGGCAGGATATTACCAGTGGGAGAGACCTGCCAGGTCTAAACTTGAAACAAAGACATCAATGTCCCTTGTGGGACACCCCAAAAATTACTGATCATTGGGGTCAGTCCCTGTAATGATTCATCAATCCAGGCTGTAGATGTACATGGACCAATAGGTTCTGCAAGCCTGATAACCCATGGGTCGACACAAAGTACAACATGTGTCCTGACATGGGGAGAGTGGACAGTGTGTAGTGGTGTGTTTATACCCCACCTGTACCTGCACCCACAGTAAGGATGAGTGCTGTAGAGGAGGGGCAGGTGGGGGAACTATGGGTATGCAATTATGGGCCTAGGCGTGCAGGTGTTGGCTTGTGAAGTCATATTAGGACCGCCCTGGGGATGTAAGTAATATTCCGAAATGGGCATAGCTGATGCCCATACCTCTCAACCCCTAAAAGCAAATCCACTGGACAGGAGATAAACCATTGGGGGAACAAATAGAGACCATACCTCTGAACTGTCCCAGATTTCCAGGGACATCCCTGATTTCAACTCAATTTCTAACTCTATCCCACTTAATCTCTCCTAAAACTAGTGACTTTTGGAGGAAAGTTGGTGAATTACACACAATGACTAATGACAACAATTAAGGGTTATAAACATCATTTACTTCAGAAAATGTGTATGAATTCATATGCTCCGAGTCTGTCAATGAGTTAGGTTAATAGCACTAATAATTTAAAAGTGTCACTGATGTTGTTATGACGTGTCCCTAATTCAGTTGGTATTTTTCCCCAATCATATGAGAGGTCTGATAGCGACTGAAAGCACATATTCCACTGACAACCTTAGAAAGATGATAGAATATTAGGTATGCAGTAGCATGACTCAGCTGAAAGATGTGGGTTCCAAAACCCAATTACTTGTTTGTATTGAAGAGTGTCAGTTCCCATGTATTAGCCAGACAGGTGCAGATTGTAAGAGGAACACACCAGTAGTATAAATCAAACTCTGGACAGGCCCTGGATTCTTTACAGTCTAACGGCATGCTTATGCCTATTGGGCAGCCATTCCTGATACTGTAGTCATGTAATCCAATGTAATAGGCATCACAAGGTAATATGAGAGTCCTCACACCCACCCAGGAGTGTGAATGCCAGATGCAAACACCAAATGCAGTGCAGTTGCAAGTGCGGGAGCAAGCAGGTGTGTAAGCCTGTTTGGCTGCCAGTATGCAAGTATTACACTGGTAAAGCAATGCAGAGGCTAACTGAGTGTATGAAACTATAACCAGAGCTTAGCATTGCTTAGCTCCATGCAATCCCATGCACACCCGCTCACAACTGCTTTAATGTGCCTTAATCACTCAGTATCCAACAGTCTTGTTCTGCCCAGCAACAAAATAAATGGTCTCTGCATGTCTTGAATCCAGGACCCTGCAAACACAGCTATTGTGATTTACCACTAAGCAATGGCAGATATACAGACATTGGATGTTATCACAAACATATCATCCAGTGCACTCATTCAACACTATAGGAAATGTATTCCATCATGTAGATGTATGTGTGTGTGTTTATGTCCAGATATAGATACATACATATATATAGATATATTAAGAACATCCCATGTGACAACAAAGCATTACAAAGGAATGAAAAGGGAAACACCAGCAACACCTGTATTATGTAGTGGTGTTGTCCTATGTAATATCAAGACTACCTCAGACAGACATGTGTCATTAATGCACGCAGACATTTGTACATTGGCCAAATATATCACTCTGAGCATTTTATTTACATTAACACAACAGTTCCTGTCCAATCATTATGCGAGAACAGTACTCTTGCAAGGTGCTGTGTGCGACATCAGCATCAGAAAAAGGTAAATGGGGTAACCATAGAGGGACCGGTAGTGTTGTGTGTACAATGGGGTCGTCTGCATCATTTGTACCTGGAACCTTTAGGAGTCATGTGCATACCAAGTTCATGCACCTGAGAGACAGGGGTGAGGGCAACTGGAGTATGTTATGATGCATATTAAAAGGGTTACATGTGTCCAGTGGACACGTGTGTGAAATGGACAGCTATGTATGGGGCAAATGTTGTTCTAGGAACCGATTGGCCTTTTGTTTTCATAGGGTGAGAATGGGATGTGGGGGGAGGAGACTAGGTATGCTCATGGAGGATAGGTTGGGTAGGATGACAGACAAGATATCATACAGGGTCAGTATTTGACACATGTTGGGGATACACTTGGACGTGGAGGGGTGATTGGCTGTCACAAGCCCATGAGCCCCCAGATGGAAAAAGTGGGACGGCGGTACCCAGCCATGGGCAGCCACCACTGCACCAAAACAGCTGTGGGCTGTCTAGGAGGGGCAGGCTCATGTTGTAAATGTGACACTCTGCCCTCTAGCTGGTGTATCTGGCCTTGAAACCCCTTATTGAGCCCCAATGCACCACGTCTGGGACTGTACGACAGTGGACATGTTCTTTTCTGGACCTGTCCCGGGGGGACAAGCCCCATCCTCAGTGGCGGTTCCACCAGAAGGTGGTGCAGAGCCAACAGAGGTGGCGGTCCAAGGCTGGGCCCCAGATGTGCTGGTGCCCTGTGCAATGGCCAGCTGAAGTGGGACAGGAGGTTCTGTCAGGACCTTCAAACCCATACAGCCTATGGTTATGCAATTTAAACACAGATATGGCTTAGTAATAGTCAACAGCTTTCAGGATTACTTATAACAGCATGCATAGATATGACCATCAACCCAACACAATATATGGTATACATTTGCAGAGGGAGCACAACACATGCATATATACTGCATGACATCTGTACAAATTGTAGAAGACTTGTGACTGCAGCTATGAACAGTAGGCCATTACTGGCATGTCACTGAAAACCCCAGACAGTGCTGGTCATACCACTGTTTCATGTGACATATGTCCAATCAGGGATGCAATGGCAGTAACACATCACTATCACCATGTATTGACTGCAATCCTCACTCTATGCTCCTGCAGTTCACAGATGTGTGTTCAGTGAGTAACACAGGAAACATGGTTCCACACATTGACCAGTCCACAGATGGAACTACAGATGGGGGTCTCTCACAAACAGAGCACTGTCTTGTCAGTGTTAAAACATGCAGAATAGCCATTACCACACACAACTTCTTAAACAGGCAGTAGTCTCAATGAAGCATAGCTACACTTACATGCTGTAGCCATGTCTGGCACATCACCCTCTTGTCTTTAGGCTATTTCTCACTGTGTATGTTGTTTGAGGAACATCCAGATATCATCTGTGATGCCATTTACCAAACACTAGACTCAGGTACCACTCACTGCGACTGTCATGGGCAAACACCAACATGATGTTCCTAGGTATTGCACTGTGTTTCAATGCGATTGGCTATGGGAACAACATCACAACTGTTCCACATGCAATCAGCTAGAGGAGGACTGCAATAGGTGCAGAGGCCATCACCTGATCATGACCATCACTTACAAAACACAAGCTGCTGCTGAGCAGGTGTACAACTCCACATCCACAAGAGAGTGTGTAGGAGGGACAGACAGAGGAAAAGTACATCAGAGAAGGGCTTGGAGACTAAAACCTAAGCATCGTCTGGAACACACCTACTAGTACAGGGGATCAAAGCCTGGACTCACTAGTCATTACTATTACAAGTGCATGCAGTTACTCCACGTGCCACAAAGCTGACATGTTGGTGTGCTGTAAGAACAAATATGTGTGCTGGTGAGTGAAATCTACAACAGAGATATAGTAGACATACATTAGGTGTAGCACACATGGCTGTCCACATGAACAGATGTCATTGTCAACACAACCACACTCTCTAATGGACTCACATTGACACACTTTGCCAGGCCCACAAATACACTTCCTAACTACTTAGTTTGCCACACTGCAGCAAGGCACAGGTGCTACATGCACCACAGGGGATATCCGGATGTTCTATGGGTTAGGGCATGTGAACATGTTTGACATCAGTCAGTATGCCAATAGGAGTTATACTGGGTGTGACGGTGGTTGGGAGCATCATACCCCACACACAGACACAAGATGCCAGTACTGACATGCATGTGTGCATTGCTTCATGTGTGTGTAGTGGTTGGCTGTGCAAGATGGCTGTACAAGTCTGGGTGAGGGGTAATTCTTGGCATCACGGCATCTGACAATGGTGTGCAGTGTGGTACAGGGGTGTAGTATCTGCAATGTCCCACACAGATGGGTATTGTATTAACTGTCCTGACATCCTGGTTACCATTGTATATGGCCATAGCTTTGCAATGCATGTCATGTCTGTGTTTGATAGTCCTTCACATGGACATTGCCTGGGATGTGCATGTCCTACAATAATGTACAGTGACATGTACAAGTGTACCTGGTTTTGCTGGCACATGTTGTGTACACAGACTGTTATCCTTAGATATGCCAATACTGGCCTGGTGTGGCAGGACCTTCTTATAGACAGCAGGTTGACCCTGCACCTGCATTGATAGCATGATACAGGTATTCCCTGGAGTCAGTGGCATCGGTTCATACAGGGCACATGTGCAAGGCATTGTATGGCCTCTGTGGATCACATTTGATAGCACCACATATGTTGCAGGCATCCAGTGGGGAACATAGTGAAGGCACATTGTCCGCAATTATGTGCCTATTGTACTGCTGTACAGGGTGCCATGCCCTCTGCAGCCCACTGCAATCACATCATGTCTACTATCTGTCATCAATGTGCAAGGTACTAGCAACATAGTGGGATATTCTAGGCAAGTGTGGTTGTGTATGACATATGGGTTCAGAATGCATTCCGGGTAATAGTAGGGTTGCATACTTTGTTCACCAGGCCTTTTGCCAGATGGAGGGGTATGGCTCGCCAACACAGTCCCTTGGCTGACTGACATCTGTCCTCCTCATGAGGTGGACATTGCGACATATAATATGGACACCATATAGGAAAACTACAAAATCTGCTCCCCAACATGTCCAGTGGTTAGACACTCACAGCTATCTCCACACAGGCTCTGACTATAAAACACACACACACACCTGCCATGTCTTGGAATAGAGCCCCTACTTAACTAGTTTCTCACACTACAGCATTACGCAGTTACAGCTTGTGTTACGGAGATTACTGGATTACAGCAGTCCCAGAGGTGTATTACTAGGTGGGTGACAACAGCAGGATTGCCAAAGGTGGTTATGTGAATTGTAAAGAGTGTGCATACTCTAAAAAGCATTGTTCTTTTCTCAGGCAGACTGAGACACACACACAATTGGCTTCTCTTGGAATAGAACCCCTATCAAACCAGTTTATTACACTACAGCAATAGGCAGTTATAGCATGCACTATGGAGAATACTGGATTACAGCAGACCCAGAGGTGTATTTCTAGGTGGGTGACATTAGCAGGATTTCCAGAGGTGGGTATTTGAATTGTAAAGAGTGTGTATACTCTAAAAGCTTCATTTATTTCACAGAGAGGCAGACACACACACAATTGACTTCTCTGGGATTAGAACACTTACCAAACTAGTTTAACACACTACAGTATTACGCAATTACAGCATGCACCATGGAGTTTACTAGGTTAGAGCAGTCCTAGAGGTGTATTCATAGGTGGGTGACATCAGCAGGATTGCCAAAAAGTGCATTTCAAGTGTACTGCAGGTTGTATGTCTGTTACCTGCTTGTACCCGCTGTTTACTGTCACATATATATCATATAGAGACACACACACACATGTCTGAACACCCTTTGACACAGAAGGGTTCCAAAGGAACTGACATGTACACAAAACAGAGACATCACTTGTGTTATAACATTTAAATCTTAAGCAGTTCACCAGAGAAGGGATGGTTGTTGTGTATGTGGAGTTTGGGATGGGGAATGGTGGCTAATGTAATCTACCCCGGGAATTATGGAGTTAGTGTGGGGGAATGATGGGTATCGACTTACACCCCAGTGACCACTTCTGTGTTACTGCTTGACAGTGGCACAGGAAAATAACATACCCATTTGTGGTCATGCTTGACTGTGTATTCTTTAACATTCCTAACTATGTAATAGTTTGTAGACACCAGTCAGCACAGATGGCTACCATGGTGTGCTAAAAGACATTACACATGTGTATGCCTGGCTACAGGGTAGTCACACACACAGACACGCACACACTTGCCAGTATTGTGTATACACGTCTTGCCTATGTAAAGGTAACTAGTACAGTGGTATGCAGTTGGGGTATGTGCCAGAGAACACATACAATTACACTTACTCTGATTCCACTTCTGAGCTGGGTGACATCACAAGACGATTACTTGCAGTGGGGAGGGGGGAAGAGAGAGGTTTAGCAGTTAACAAGGATAAAGGCCAGTGCAAAAGGTGGTATCTCTTTGGAATGCAGCAAAACCTGCTGTCATGACAGGATGCAGACACAAATACACACACACACACACACACACACACACACACACACACACACACACACACATCAGCCATTTGTTGACACACACAAACACACTCAGTCATTTACTGGCACACACACGCAAACATTTGCTGTCACACACACAAATACACGCACACAGTTGCCAGTGGTGGGATCAGAACTCCTGCCTATCTACAGATCACTATTACAGTACTATGCAGTTACAAGACACACAACAGAGATTACACATTCCAAGGCAGCAAGCTGCCATTCTAAGACTGAGGACAACAACATGGAGACTGACAGTCATGAAGTACATAGATGTAAACCTGTGTGTTTAAAGTAGGTGTCCATTACAACCTGTATGCACAAACTAAAAACATCATCTGCAGGTAGGCCTGAGAGGTATAGTTGTAGAACAACAGGATCCTGAACTGGAGTATGGCCATCTGTGGAATGGATAACTACTATCAATATACAGGGTTACAGTGGGCATGCTCATACACTTAGTAGCACAGGGTTGTTTGGGATGCACTCTGATTCTAACCACAGAAGGCCACCGTGTGCATGCTCATACACTTACATGTACAGAACACGTTGTAATGGATTCCTGTTGTAAAGACACAGGTTTACAGCTATGTACATATTACCTGTCAGTATATATGCACATCATACTGGTTTACTACCTGATACCTGTATGTGGCCCGTAAATTATATATGTGTGTCTGTGCTGTGTGATACACATGCATACATGTACATGAAGTAAGGACATATATATAAGTATACACATTCATGCATGTGTGGATGTGACAGACAATAGTTTACCTGGATCACACAGGTGGATGCTACCTACAGCATGTGTCACTCGCCTTGCTGCCCTGAAAGGCATACATTGATAGCAGGTTGTGGACAGTGGCATTATACGTGGAACAGTGGCATGTGCAAGCATAATGTGTGAGCCACATTGTGTAATATTACTGAGGTGCAGGCGTCAAGATGACCTCTCCCAGCTGTGTTAGTAGTTGCCATTATTAGCAGGACTGCTACCCTAAGTATATCTCACATTGGTCATATACACAATTTCTGCTGCTGTCCATCACCTTACATGAGGCATTTGCTACCAAGCACATTACTGCCACTTGCAGTGATTTCATGGTATGAATGGCAACTGCTAGACCAAAACAATGAGCCAATTTCCTGCTGTTATTATGAGGTTGCCCAGTGTCTGTCATTCCGGGCTGTCATGACTGAACAATAAGCCTTCAACAAAGAGCACATGCATCCATGTTTCATGTGTGTGTGGATAATGCCTAGATCGCATTTACCCATATAGCCGCATTCCAAGGCAAATGTCCTACACACAGAAGTTACACCCTGACACCTACAAGACAATTGCATTGGATGCTTATGCTAACCAGTGCTAGATGTGTGGCTTTAGTAATCCATTTGCTCAATGTAGAACCTACAATGAGGAATACTGACATCTGTGCAGTGAGGAACACCTGGCTGAAGGCTCTGTAGTGCACAATTGCATGACCACCATATAACTCAGATCCAGACATGTGGGCCATAACAGTGGTATAGACCATTCCAGGTGGTGGTGTGCACATATTCATAAAAGCTACTCACGTGTAAAGACCACTACTCCGACATAATGCATCACAGATGAGTCAGGTACAGGTGACAGTGGCAAATGCTGCATTCTAGGTTGTATCCTCATATAAATCCACCACCTTGTCCCCAGACTACCAACACGCATCCATATGTGGTATGACATAGTATGGTAGACCACCACATAACCATCAATTGGTGGACTGTACCTAGGCCTACATCAGCTGTGCAAAGTACCCATGTACAGACACAGCTGCATAATGTGATATGCAATACAATAATACCACTGTTTGTAACCAGCTCAGTTGTACACATACCAGGGTCCCTCAGTTGTTGTCAGCAATAACATGTTTGACTGTTGCTGTACACCAATAAACAACACCCTCCTGGTTGGATATGACCAAACTGTACCTGCCCTTGATATGTACATCACACACTCATACAACACAAATGACATTACCATAGCTTTCGTTATCCTTTCTACCTGCAGGTGGCTACAGTCATTACACACATGAACATGGCAGATAGCATGCTAACAGTGCATAAGGTTTGATATCTATGTTAACAGAGGTAATATTCCCTCTCTACTGGTCACCCATGGCACCTATCATATCATACAACACCCCATGTGGCATGTATGTCTCTAGACATGTCCACCTAGTGCAATGCCTACAAATATACCAAAATAACAGGATCATAGGACCTACACAAGGCCTGTATTGACAGACTCAGGAACATCTAGCTGTGCTCTGTATGTTCCTGAGTGGTCACAGGTGATATGTTCATGACATGTACAGCCATGTGTGGCCACAGCTCTTACATTTACCCCATGTCAATAATTGCAAGCCATGCATGCTGTGTGTTGTCTGGACATTAGCCTTAGTACCACAATAGCCAGTACATACTGGGGTGAGATGTTTACAAGCCACAGACCTTGCACATGCTTGAATGAGTGTACTGCCTAGCTCTAACAGAGCACATTGCTGGCACTCTTCCAGTAAACATGAGTTGTGTGTGGCAAATATGATGTGCTCACTGTTAACCATTACAGTGCCCTGGTTTCACCATGGCACTGTCAAGTAACAGTTTGTAGGAACATGACATGGAATAATGCTGTGTGTGTCTTCCTGATATGTGCTGTTGTTATATATGTACACTTGGCTACTTGGTGAAGGTGGTGGTGCCCTACCTGTACATGAATACAACATCCATTATGGTGTAATGCTCGGCTATGTTTCACACATGGCGTAGGGAAGGTGTGGAATGTATCCTGTTGACCTGCTAGTGCACTTACTGATGTAGACCGCATATGTGTACATGTATTGATGTTTGTGTAGATTCCATGTGTGTGCAGTGTCTGATGTCTGAAGGTGACTGTTGTCTTAGTACATCATGCTGTTGCAATACAGCCTCAACATTGCCAACTGTATATGGTGATATACTGTAAGTGCAGTAAGCCATACATTAGGTATGGACAGATGTTTGGACATGATTACTAAGTGGTGGGGCTTCTTTGTAGATGAATGATTACTGAGGACAGCTCACTGGTGTGTTACAACCAGTCCTACAATACCTTATGTAACTGCTAAGGTCAGGTTTTGTTAATTTAAGTGGAAGACAGACAATGTTGAATGCTGTAAGGGTGACACTGAAGGAAACTCTCATGACACCTGTAACAGTAATAACTTCCCTGTGCATATATTGTGCATGTATCAGCACAGTTGGCAAAGGAAAGAGTCAGTAAGCTTTGTACCAGATGCGATAGTGCTGTACTTCTGTAATACCTATCATGAGATAGGCAGGTGTTTGATTCACAGTACTGGCACGTGCGGGTGTGTGTGTCCATATATGTCACGTATGGTTGAGAATACATCCCACATGTTATCACTGTCCTGAACACTGTTGTTGACACCAGTACAGAGTGAAGTGTAGAAAGAAAGGCATAGGCAGGTGGTTGAACATCACACATGTAAAATGTCTGTATGTGTGTGACATAGGTGCATATCTTTGTGAATGCCACAGTGTGTGTATGTGTGTGTGTGTGTGTGTGTGTGTGTGTGTGTGTGTGTGTGTGTGTGTGTGTGTGTGTGTATGTATGTGTCTGTGTGTGTGTATGGCTGTCCTGTCCCTGGAGTGAGGCTGTATTTTACCATAGTGAAATGTTAATGCCCCTCCCCCCATCCCCTCAATGCAATATAGCATCTCTGTTGATATCATCAATCGTACACGGGCATTCTAACTGCCTGTTAACATGTACAGCCTGGGGTGTGACCTGTTGTTACATAGCCTACTGATGGACCCCCCTTCCCATATACAGTCACTGCACTGTAGTATCCCTGTCAATGTCCTCGATCCTAGGCCATTCCAACTACCTGTACTTGTGTAATCTCTGTGGTGCATCTTGTAATTGTATAGTACTATAATGATTATATCCACATAGGCAGGGGTTCTCATCCGAACACTGGCAACTTTGTGTATGTGTGTGTGTGTCACAGTGTGTGTTACTGTATCTGTGAATCTTTGAGTGTGTGGGTGTGTTTGTGTTTGCATGCTGTCATGGCAGTGGGTATTACAGCTTCCTAATGAGAAGCCACTGTTTCCACTAGCCTTTACCCTTGCTTTCTGGCATACCCCTTTTTTACCTCTTCTGTGCTCCAGGTAACTATACCGGTGATGTCACCCACTATTGATGTGATGGTTCTGAACACAGTAGCTTACTATACAGCTATCATGCTGTTGGATCATTAGAACAGTAAACATAATTGAAACATGGGAGAATATAACTGTGATGTGAAAGCTACAAAGTGCATGCAGGTATTGTCATACTGACCTGTGGGTAGTCAACATGTACATATGGGACACTAAACGCAGACACTGACATCCACTGGCACATGCAACTACACCTGAAAGAGAAGGCAGAACGTCAAGATCAACATGCTGTTAGTGTTGTTACACATGATACATACTGTCAAACGTACAAAATGCATTAAAAAACTGTAATACATGGTATGTCTGCTGCCTGTCAACACTACTCAACAATATTAATCTACAATTGTCTACCTAGTATGTTCACCCTGTGCATCAGACCATATGAGCATGTCCCTGCACCAATGGTGTGGATGATGGGGATGCAGCACAGGCATCATCATATGCACAGGGTGTTAATGTTTGCCAGAGGTCTAGGATGTGCCATTTGATGACATCCTGTGTGTGTGTTAGGGCATGTGATATCATTGGGCATTTCTGGATGTTATGCATGTGTGTTGAGGTGCCCTACATTTGTTTCATTGTGTGTTTATGCATTCACACAGGTCTGGCATGTGGCTGGCTTACACAGGGGTATTATTGACAGCTGCAGACTCTACAAGGCAGGTTTCACAGTTCACGGTGTCCGGCCATGGCCACATGACCTGTGCCTGCCAGGGGTTGCACTGGCACTACCAGGCAGAGGTCCAGATTGGGTACTGTCTGATGACACATGTCCACTGGAATGGTGTCCCTGTTGGGACCATCCAGGACCATGTGCACATGGCCTGCTGTGTCCTGGTGTGGACTGCACAGCACCAGCTGCACTGCTGCTGCTATCACCACTATGGGAGCAGGCATGTGCAGTAGTATGTTCACGTAGACCTTCAACAGGTGATGTTGCTGACCTATGTCCACGTGCCCAACGCCTTACTCCCACCAGATTTTCCAGCACAGACATTACACACTCAATGATTGACATTCCACGGTCAAGGACTCCCACCATATCACCAAATCGTCTATCCAAAGCATCTGCAAGATGATGGTGAGCATTTTCATGTGCCTGGATGTTGTCAGTTAATGAACAGACAGAAGCCCTCTGAAGCCTCAGATCTTTTCTGCTGTGCCATTTAGCATGTGCCTGTGCCTCCATTACAGCCCGAAACATGCGTCTCGTGACTCTAGCTGATGTGCTTTGTCTCACAGGGGTATGTTGGTCAGTGGTCCACCTACGAGCAGCGCTGGGCACATGCCTGTGTGGGACATCACCAGTCAGTTGACTGGGATCATGGTGTGCAGGCATACCTTCCGTAGTCTCCACACTTCCCTGTTCCATGCTACCACCTGCCGACTGTCCTTCCTCTATGGGCAGTGGTGATGGGGTATGTGTAAGCAGGGGAACTGTGTGCAAGGATGAGGGGGAGACAGGTGTAATGGCAAACAATGGCACAGATTCAGCCCCTGACAACCCTGCCTGTGCCTCAATCATACTATCATCATCACTGCTAGAGTCTGTGGGGCACTAACATCAGGTTGATCACAGGAAGGCAACGCACCTACATCAACACCTGTGAGGGGAAGACTAGAACTGTACATTGCAAGTTATACCAGACACATAGACAGAGACACACACACAGACAGAGACACAGACACAGACATACAGACACAGACACAGGCAGCCACACACAGACATACGACACACAGACACAAACACAGACAGACACACACAGTCCGACACATACAGATAAATATGCAGGCACACACGCTACATAGGTTCATAGGTTCATACTAGGCTATCTGCCCGAGGGCATTTACAAGCCTAGCCCATCGTTTTGTGGCTTAGGCCACCCCTTTAGTATGGGGAACTATACCCATTAATTTTTCTGTGCCTCTGTCGAGCAGTGACACTGAGGTAATCCCTGGGGTATATCTGCGATCTCCCATCCATTGGTCAAGATTTCTCTTGAACAAGGCCAGCGAGGTGCTCTGCCTCACATGTACCGGGATTTTGTTCCACAGCATAGGGAGTCTTTGGGTGATGAATCTATCCCTCCAGCACGTCCTATTAATAGCCGTGTCAAGGTTTAAGTCTCGCCCTGTGGCTCTGATGGATCTAGATTTTTGAGGTGAAGCATATTCATCAAATCTGGGTTTGACATGGCCTTGTATGTTAGGCAAAGGTCACCTCTGAGCAAGACTGAATAGAGCTGGAGTTCTTTCAGTCGGGCAGCATAGGACAGATTTTGAGACCCTTTATCCTTTTGGTGAGGAACTTTTGTGGCCTCCAGCTGCTGCAAGTGTCGGGTCAGATACATTCCGAATGGGGCATTGTACTCAATCATTGGTCTGATGAGTGATGAGTAAAGGAGACTATGACCTCCCTTGATCTAGATGAGAATCCCTTCATGATAAGGTGGGCAATGTAGAAGGTCTTCCTAACTACTTTAGCTACATGGGTGTCGAATGACAGACTACTATCAACCTGGGTCCCCAGGTCCCTGATAACTTCTTCTGTGCTCAGTGGATTGCCACCTATTTGGTAGCTAGGGTAACCTTGTTTTTCCCGAAGGGTATGACTATGCATTTTTGGCATTTAACTTTAGGTGGCTCTGGCACCAGTTATCCGCTTCTGTGAGACCCTTCTGAAGGATATCTGTGTCAGATGTGTTTTCTACTATGGCCAGTTTGCAGTCATCTGCAAACTTTGTCAGCCATAACCCTCCTGTGTTTGCTTGTACTGGAAAAGTAGATGCCAAACAAGAGTGGGCCCAGGACTGAGCCCTGTGGGACACCACTTGTGACAGGCTTTGAGTCTGACATGGCGCCAGCAGCTCTGACCCTGTGGGTTCTGTCACTCAGCCAGTTTGCAACCCATCTTGTGATGTATGGGTTGACATTTAAGCTGATGAGTTTTTCAATGATACCCGAATGGGGTATTGTATCAAGGCCTTAGCCAGATCGAGGTAGGCTGTATGGACTGCCTTTCCCTCATCAATGGCTTTGGTGACTGTTTCGAAGAAGTCAACCAAGTTTAAAAGGCATGATCTGCCTTTGACAAAGCCAAACTGGGTTGGATCCAAAGTCTGCAAATTCCCTATGTCTTTATTTATGAGGTCCATTATGATCCTCTCCATGGCTTTGCAGATAAGGCTTGTCAAGCTAATGGCCGGTAATTTCCAGGGTGGTGGAGGCACCGCCTTTGTGAAGTGGTACCACAGTTGCAGTGCGCCACCCCTGGCACGTATCCAGAGGTAAGACTTTGATTAAACAGCTGTCCTAGCTGTGGGTTTAATTCCTCATTGAGTTCATGGAGCACACAGCCGGGGACACCATCAGGTCCCATGGATGCTGTGTTTTGCTTTGGAGAGAGCAGTTCTCACTTGGGCGCTGGAGATGTTTGGGGGCTGCAATCGTTTGGTATAGATATCTCTCCTTTTGGGGGAGGGGAGAAGTTTGCACTGAACCTGTCAGCCAGTATGTTGGCAATGTCTGTAGGATCAGTAATCTTCACATCATTTTGAACTAGCTCTGAGCATATCTGGGAGTTTCCCAGGTTTCTAACATAGCTAAAGAAGGCCTTATGATTGTCTTTTGAGTCTTTAGCTATTTTTCTCTCGAAATTTGCTTTGGATGATTTTATGAGAGCTCTTAGTTTTTACTTATAGTGATCAAGGGTGTCTTACCTTTTAGGATTTTGCTCTATCCTGTAGTAGCTTCCCCCCTTTGTTGTAGAGTTTGTTTATGGCTGGGGTCCACCAGACTGGATGCTTGCCTTTGGTACAAAGAGTCTTTGTTTTGCTTGGGATTGCCTTATCCATGCAGTCCTGCAGGTGCTGGTAGAAGGCATTTGTAAGTGATTCAGCGGCTTGAGTACTGTTTTCCGCCGGCTCGGGGGCCTTAAAGGAGACCACACTAGTCTTTAGAAGTGTGAAGTCGGCTTTTGAGAAGTTCTTTACTGTGGTCCTTTTTATTTCAGGTGGGGGTGGGATGAGGACCTCCAGCGAGATTAGTTTGTGGTCTGATCTCACCAGTGAGGGGTACACCTCCGGTGTTGAACATTGTGCTCCCATGTTCGTGATGAGCTCAAGTATGTTATCTCCTCTTGTGGGGATGGTGACTAGTTGTTCCATGGCATTTGAGTTTATGAATTCCAGGAACTTTTGGGCTAGGGTGTTTGGGCTTGAGTAGTGTTCCCAGTCTATATTAGGGTAATTGAAGTCACCTAGTATGATGGTGTTTGGTGATACATTTATCCCCTCTAGTGTTTTCAGGAAGGCCATGTGAGGTTCCTGAGTTTGTGAGGGTGGCCTGTAACATGCTACAATTTGCAGAGCAGTCTTGCCTATGGTTAATTGCACCTGGATGGTCTCCGATGCATCGTCGTGCCACCAGTCTTGAGGTGTGGGTGTCCTTGATGAATATGGATACCCTCCTTTCTTGGTATTGTCCAGATTTTGGGGCCGGAACGCATGATATGAGGTAAAACCTGATAGCGCCGGGGTGCTCTCAGGAGCCTTGAACCAGGTTTCTGTCACAGCACAGACATCGATGTTCTCCATACTGAGAAGGGCCTCGAGTGCGTGCATTTTGAGATTTAGACTTCTGGCATTGAGCAGCATTACCCTTAGTTTTTTTCCTTTTTTGTGTTCTAGGGTGGTAGGTTTAGAATTTGAGCCTTGCCTAAAAAAGGCACTATGGGGGTGGCAAGAGCCTTTGCCAATATCCGGAATCCCAGGGGTGACAGGTGATATGGCAGGTGATATGGCAGGTGGCATTCAGCTTAGACAATTATAGTTTCAGCTTAGACAATTATAATGGTAGTTATACATTCCTGAGTTGCACACAACAGCATGCATGTGTTATAGCAGATGGCATGCACCTTACACAATTATAGTGGTGGTTAGCATACATACCTGTATTGTACCATTTGTGTTAGTAGCCTATGCACCATACCTTGCAACACAATGCATGCACTTTGTACCATTGCACCGTACTGCCATGGTGTGTGCTACATACACCACATATTAACAGACCATCGCTGACCTTTGTACATCTGCCACTGATGCTTTGTGTTGGTCACCGCCCCTATGTGTAAGAACATGAGCAGTAGGGTATGTTGACTGCATACTATGTTTGCCTGAGCCCTAGCTTGCATATCTCCCCAAAGCAATGCATGTCTGTTCAACATTATTCTGTCTACCTTTGAGCTGAGTGTAGACATTGTGCATGTGGCTGTACACACATGTTTGACATGGCTAACCCTACTTTTCAATGGTGCCAAAGACCAGCACAGGTTTACAGTACACCAGCCTGCTGTGTGGCATATGACCTTGCCAATCACATGTAGTATGACATGTCATCTGCTGACATGTTGAATGACATGCATACATGTGTAACACAATGGTGTCCTTTCCAGTCTACAGTACAGTAATGGTGTCCCAATGCAGGGACATGTTATACTAACATAGGCCTTCAGCTGATGCAATGTTGTCTGTCCACCCTACAAATACGCAGGGACATACTGCACATTGAGCTGATGTGCATAGCCATTGAAGGGCATCATCTAGCTTCACAAGTGCTATACAGTGTGAGCTACTGACAATTCATAGCCATTACTATGTTCACACAGAATACATATCTAATGTGGAATGTGACCCACGTCACTGAGGTGTATACACTCTAAACTCTAATGTGGAATGTGTAACACAGGCCACTGAAGGGTATACGGATGACATCCCTGCACATCTGCAACCATATTACTGATGCCTGGTAACTATGCCCACAAATGACTACCTTAGCAGTACTCTAAGTCCCACATGCCATCTGTGTACCTCACACACATGAGGAGCAGGAATGACAGTGATGTCTGACACCAGCAAGGTGAATGTACTGTATCTGTGGCCTGATGTGGTTGTATGTGTATGTTGTGCAACACATGTATGTATTTGGATACTGTATAGGGGAATGCTTTCATGTCGTGACACACTCAAGATGTTCAAGACATGTTATGTGGTGGTTTCATGTTAAGCCTAAACAAGCTGTGCACAGGCCTGTATGATGTTTAGTGTTTCACATCTGCAATATCACCATACACAAAGGCCATAGTTGTATTGTGTTGAGCCAATGTACAACAGGGTGTACACACATGTACATCACTTCTAATGTGTGTGTTGCTTCATGTCTCTGGCCATCCTCCATTGCCATGTGTACACATGTTCTGTCCAATGGTTGTGATGGCCATCCTATTTCACATGTCAGTGTTATCCCATATGACATACATCCATAGATGTCATGTGCTCCACTGAGGACAGGGTAATGCAGACAAAGGGTGGTATGTATGCGATGTGAGACATGTTTTGCAGGATAGTTGAGCAGTGTTGCAGTCAGCCCGCTACATGTCAGGGACATGTCAGATAGCACATGACATTGTGTGACATTCATAGCAAGGGTATAATCCACAAGGGTGTATCCTGTGGGCAGGTCATGCTCCAGCTCCAAAACATTTAGAGTGTGTGCATACATATGCTCTCTGTACAGTAATGTTCATATTCTTAACAGGTGTAATGCTGATATGTAGTACCTGTCCCTACAGTGGAACACACATCCACCATTGTATTCACTGTTGTCCACACATCCGGCAATGACAATTTGCCAGGTTGAGTGTAGGTGTTTCATATAGTCTTCAATTGTTTCACATGAACATTGTGATGCATTGCAGGTCTGACCAGTGCCCATTAACAGGACCACCATACATTATGTGTACTTGTGTTATGGCAGATAGATACAATTAATATGTTCCGTACATTTTCAAGCCTGGTAAATAACAATCTAACCTGACACAGGCTGCTGTCACTGCAAAATTCCAGAGATACATAAACAGGAGTGTCACAGCAGTAAGATAATTATTCACACCTGTGTGATAGCTACAGGGTGCAATGTCCATGTTAGCACATATGCCAGTACACTACACTATACTATGGAGTATGCACATCTGTGCCTACATAGTGTAGCAAACCATACTTAGAGTAGCAGACTATAGTATGTGGCATGTGTGCATCCATGCCTTGCATATGGGGTCTATATTAGAACACCGAATATTCAAAATGTCGAGTGTTCTAATATCGACCCATTTTCAGAGAACGCTGAAAATATCGAAGAAACAGAAAACTGAATTTTTTCCTAGGGAAAGAATTTGGTTGTCTGTTTCTATTGCTTTGGTATTTTCAGAGCTCTGGTGGAAAGTTACGGGTCGGGTTCAGGTAAGTGTGCGATTGTGTGGACGTGAGGGTTAGGGCAGATTAAGTGAGTCAGGGTTAGGGCGCGGGTCAGGTAAGTGTGCGATTGTGTGGACGTGAGGGTTAGGGTGGTGTAGGTGAGTTAGGGTTAGGGTGCAGGTGAGGTGACTGTGCGATAGTGACGGACCTTAGGGTTAGGGTTTGGGTTAAGATAAGTGGATAGTTAGTGGTGTATGTATAGTTTAGTGTAGGGTTAGGTGTAAGAGTTTAGGAGTATGTGTGTGGATTGCTGTTTGTTTGGTGTGCTTGTGTTATGTGTATGTGTTTTTGAACAGCAAATTTTTCCCTAGGAAAAAATTTGCTGTTCTGAATGTTCAATGTTTTGAATTTTTGAGTGCTAGTGTTCGACATTAGAACACTCGAAATTTTGAATGTTCGGTGTTCTAATATAGATCCTTGAGTATGATGTTACATTACATATTGTACAGTAACACATGTAACTATGTGAAATATAGTTGTGTTATATGTGCAGTAGTGACTTACCAGGCAACCCCAGGCTCGGTGGTTGAGAGACACCCACCTCCACAGTACCAGCTAAAGCTTGTGGATGGAAGTCTGCAGGTGTCCCAAGGTTGGCCAGTAGTTCTTCGGTATGTGTGAGTGGGGGCTGGGTGAATTGCCCCCACCTGTTGCACCTTGTACCCTGGCAATTGCTTTAGCATGCTGTTTCACCTGTCTCATGAGGTCAGTGCAGTGTTTGCGCATCTGCTGATAGGTGCGATTGTGATAGCCAACATCATTTACCCTCCTGCAGAGTTCCTCCCAAAGGGCATCCCACTGCTGTGCATCCTGTGGCACATGGCTGAAGAGTGTTGTGTGGTTGTCGAGGAGGTATGGGATGAGGACTTCTTCCTTCAAGCAGCTGTACATTGGCAGTCTGCTATGTGGCATAGCTGGAAGACATAATGATGGAGACAGGTCACAGTAACTCACAGAGAAGTACAGCAGTACAGCTGAACATACATGTGTATCACATTTATTAAGATTACAAATAAGTCTTTGCAAATCTACATGACACTAACACTACTGACATGTGTAAGTCACACACATTTGACACTTACTGGTGATGTGATGTTATCACCATATATGTGTGTGTCATGTGATGACATTGCTCATACATGATGTGGATGTTGTCTTGACATGGGCATGTCTGTTTGCCTATACTGGTGTCTTTAACTATCAGCACATATCTGGATGTGTTCACATTAATGCAATTGACTTTAATGCTGTGTATATGTCACATATATAGTCATACATAGCCGTTAGGGACATGATCTGTGGCCATGCAGATTTGCAAGCATGTATTTGTTTTACCATATACATCTACATGGCACTGTTCAGCTGTGTAGCATCCTGCCATGTATTGCCTATGTTGCACATGTGTAACACATGGGACAATAGCTAGCCTGATGACTGATGGCATTTTCAGGGTTGGATATCAACTATAGTATGTATGGTCATAGCGATCTACTGGCTATATGCCCTGGGCCATTTATTAGCCTAGGCAGACAGGTTACCTAGCTGTAGGCAACAGACAGGTACATTTCAGTGGCCAGTTCAAGCAGTGCCACAGAACTGATCCACAGGGTTACTGGTATATTTGGCATGTGGTCATCGCACCATGTCACAGAGAGGGGTGATGTGCATCTTCACTGGACAGGGATGCATAGTATTGCAAGAGTATGTTAAGTGTATGGGACATAGATCTGTCAGGCATGTTGTGATCCTTGTACTAGAAAGGTGTATGTCCATGAAGTATGTGTTTATTTGGGATCAGAATGTGTTAAGTCTAGCATGCCCAACACATCTGGGTTGGACATGGCTTTATTCAGGGTAGGTTGCATGCTACATAGTGCAGCTAAGGATTGGGAAGGGCAGAGTAGGCCATCTACACATGGGCAATAACCCTTAAAGGAAATATGTGATCTATTATTGGTCACATGGGTGTTGAATATGGCTGAGCAATTATCTCTATATTCATGGATGGCACCCTATCATGATTAGGGGTGCCACATACGACTACCTGTCTGGTGTGGTGAAGTAACTATCAAAGGAAAGAGTACTGTCCAGCTGCATCCCATACACACCATTGCCATTATGTTGACCGCTGCCTAGGTGGTAGTTCATGGGTACAGGGTTTGTAACATAGGGGATGACAATGCAATATGTAGCTGTCAGATTGTGGCCATATGTGACACACTAAGGCCCTTCTGTATGTTGAATGCAGCACACATTGAGTCGACTATTGCTCCAAGTTCATAGTCATTTGCAAACATCAGTAGGGTGATGCCTTCTGTGTTAGTCTGTGTGGTATATATAACAAAGAGGGGGAGTACCAGGAATGAACCCTGTATTACTGTGGCTGGCACTGGTTTTATGTGCATGTATTAGTCAGACACCTTCTGTAGTGTTGGTTATGCAAGCAGTTCAGTTACCAACCACTCCTGTAACGTAGGAATATACACTTAGTTTACTGAGTGTAGCTGGAAGACGGTATTGGTGATGGTGTCCTACGACCTGGCAAGGTCATGATATGCAATGTGAATCAACCCTACTGTCATTTACATCTGTACCGAGTATATCAACTACGGTGATAATGGTCCATGGCCTTACAGACCAGACTCAGCAGGGAAGTTGTGCACTATTTCCCATTATCAATGGTGTCTCCCCCTTTGTGGGGTGTTATAAGTGTTGCTGTGCACCATTCGTTGTGTACACAGCCTGACATGGAGCTATGATTGAACATGTTGTGCATATGGATAGTTGAATGTTCTTACATTTGTGTAGGATACACCCTGGGATGTTGACAGGTCCCATGAAAGCTGTATGGATGACTTTAGAGAGTGTAGCTTGTACCTGCATAGTCGTTATTACAGGGGCCCTGTAGTGTACATGGATATATTACTAGGTGTATCTGTTGGGGGGTGGGAGTGGGTTTAGGTTCTTCAATCTGGATGAATGGGTGCTATTTCTGTAGGTGCAGTACTTCCCATGCCATAATGCTATGCAGCATGGCAGGTCTTGTCATTGCCATTATGATTAATGACACAGCTATAGAATGCTCTGTGCTTGGCCTCATAATATGGGGCTGATTAGTTTCACAGTAGCTTTGTGTGGTTTTATATGGTGTATCTGCATCTTACTGAGGTTGACCAGGGATCACCTACACTCATGTGTGTTCACTCTTGCAACAGTTACTACATTCTGTGCTACAGTTTAAAGCATGGTACCACCAGTTTGCCTTCTTGTTTGTGTTGGGTTGCATCCTGGTTCTGTTTCAATGGCACAATCACTGCACATATGTGACTGCTTAAGGTTAATTTTTGTAGGATTCAGCATTTGCACATGCATTCTCCATCTGCATGGGTGCCATGACAGTCACCACTCTGCTCTTAGGAAACATAACATTGGCATTGGAGACTAACTATGTGTAGCATACTGTTAGCCCTGTTTGTGTGACCACTGTGATCCAGGTCAGTGGGGTCGATGGAATCCAACATGCATTGAGCGGACGTGTTGGTACATGAGGAGTCTTTCCAGTTCATAATGTAATAGTTGAGAGTAGCCATTATTATGGTTCTGTCTCAGACCTAACCTTCCACATTACAGCACATTATGACAGTTGGGAAATCCGCGGTCTGGTAGGTGATCTGTCACAAGGTGCAGTTTGAATTCCACTTTGGCACAAAGGTAGTTGCTCAGCATAATGCATCTGATGTTATGCAAGTCCAGCTAGCGTGGGGATGTACATATCCTTCAGGAATATGGACACACCTGCGGCCCGTGTGTTCCAATAAAAGATAATGGGCAAGAGATGAGGTATGTGTTATAACATAGTAATGCAGGTGTACCCTCTGGAGCGTTGATACATGTCTCAGCCACTGCACAGATATGTTCTCCATATTAGGGATTGACATATGTGTGTCTGTATAGTATTTTTGACATGTATCATTGCGTAGCAAGACCTGCAGTTTATTGCTTGGCTGTCCCTGTAACAGCAGTGGACCATCACTTGAACCGTGCATGATGAAGACACTATAGGGGAAGCATGAATCCTTGGCAATATCCAAATTCCCAGGGGTGACAGGTGCAGGCCCTGTCTGGCAAAGTATCATGGCCTGTCAACCATGTTATCCCAGGACAACAGATACTGGATACCCTTTGACTTGCACCACTACACTAGACAATTGTGGAATACAATCATTCTGTCCCTGTACTGCAGTATCATTCTGTCCAATGGCATAATGCTACTCAGGTCTTGGGACATACCTGCAAGTGCTACAAGACCTGACAGTTCCTACATGTGTTTCCATGCAGTCCAGGCTACTGCATCACAGGTCCTGCACAACAACATGGAATATGCCAGAGGCATGTGTACAGTTCAAAAGGTTGTCTGAGTGTATGGGTATGTGGCCAATCATGGCAGACAGGCAGCTGACAGTATGCATGCCCTCGTATAGGTAGGTGTGTAACATAGTGCTAGAGTTTGAATTCACAAATGAGTACTGTTGGGCATGTTTCCTGTCACGTGTTCTGAGGTGTGGCACAATTATGCAAACTATGTCATACAGTTTGTGTATTTCGGTGTCTGTCTCTTCCTGCTTGGGGTGTCACTTGTTTGGCCAGATACTTAGACGCGTCTGTGAATGTGTGTGATTTCTGGTAGTGTGCGTGGGTGTCCTTACTGTGTTCTGGTAATGGTATGTGTTGGTTGTGTTGATGAGCTGCTTGTGTTAACCTACACTTCATGACTGTCCAGTCCAGTCATGGCTGTAGATTGGGGTGCCTTCCAGCTTACCCCTGTAGCTGCTTCCCAAACAATGTGTGGGGTATGGTGTTAGTTGGGTTTGGTAGTGTACATGGCATAGAGATTACATCCCCCAGGATGGCCACATACACAAAGCTGACATTAGTAAACACCAGTAGCTGACTAGTGGACATGCCTGTACGAGCATTCAGTACTACAAGTACCAAGTACTGTATTTAGTTTACGTATTGCGTATGAAGATGTTGTAGACAGTAATGCTCACATGTAAATATTTGTGTTATGGACATGACAACACTGGCTATTACAGAAACATTGTAGCTACCTTTAGCAGCAATCCTCCTCTGAGGAGCACATCACATCCTGTTAGTTGATTACAGATGATGCAAGTGTATACAGGTCGGTTTCCTTCTCTGGGTATATACTCACATATCCAACAGGACCATGAGTTCTGTTGGGCACAGACACCCACTCTTCAAACAGAGTCATGTATCAATAGACTCTGAT
The DNA here is from genome assembly GCF_019279795.1 of Protopterus annectens. Classification (NCBI taxonomy): domain Eukaryota; kingdom Metazoa; phylum Chordata; order Ceratodontiformes; family Protopteridae; genus Protopterus; species Protopterus annectens. Next base: position 1,444,570,029 of record NC_056725.1, on the reverse strand, counting down.
GCCACTATCAACATGATCAGCATATAATCAGATAGTGTGAGCCATCACCTATGAAGCAGTTATTACACATGGGCAGCTGCCTCTTACATCTTACACTCCTACTGCAGATGTTACACTGGAGTTAAAGATGATATACAACCTGTTTCATTACCAGTGCTGTGCACTATCTTACATACAGTATGTGCAAGTGGCTGTTAGGCTGGCAATGAGAGGTTGGGTTACACAAACCTGGTAGTTCAATGAGTGTGTCTGTGCGCTCAATATCCACTTTATGTATGTGTGCAGATAGCCATTTGGCCCAGCCCAGTGGCAAGGGTCACTACACATTTGCATAACATGAACACATGCACAGCTGTTATTGCTTGCAAATGATACTAGAGAGGTCCAGCCCTGTAACATGGGTCACTACACATTTGCATAACATGTACACATACACAGCTGTTATTGCTTGCAAATGATACTAGAGAGGTCCAGCCCTGTAACAAGGGTCACTACACATTTGCATAAAATGCACACATGCACAGCTGTTATTGCTTGCAAATGATACTAGAGAGTTCCAGCCCTGTAACAAGGGTCACTACACATTTGCATAACATGTACACATGCACAGCTGTTATTATTGCAAACGATACTAGAGAGGTGAATATTACATGTGTTATGTGCATGGATAGTTACCTGGCTCTTCCAATTATCTTTGCTATCATGCTGCTAAACTGTCAGATGAATACAAATGATATGTATCCTGTTTTTGAGTATTGTAATTTGCCAATAGACATAACTACTATTTGCATAACATAACAGCATTGCTATGTAGAATACAATACAGATCTGCCTAGAATACTGTACATTACACAGTTATTGGCACAATATCCCACACTGCACACCATATTTGCATAGTAAGCCCACCTTTAACATGTTCATCTTACTTATACACCCATACATATGTCGACTGTTACAATATATCGGCATATACTATCCCCAGTTATAACATATACTTTTTGGACCAATCCTGACACTGACAGTGGCTGGAAGTGAATTGGTGGGTTCCAAGCCCATATCATCCCTTGTGGTGTATGTGGAGTTTGCCGTGTGACCTACAGCAGTACACACATAGAATACTACAAGCATTACTACTGCTCAACAATAAATCGCTGCAAGATAGCTATTTCCACTATATGCATTGATTACACTGTAATTCTTACAGTACAGGTACTACATACACAGGCATACTACATGTTATACATACATTCTTAGTAATCGGAGGTGTTATTGACTAGTATAATACTTGTTTTCGTTTCGTTCTCCAGTATTTTGTACTGTCCTACAGGTAGATACAGATGGTTTGAATGTGTGACAAGGCAACATTTTATAGTTACAGATCAGTAACATGTGCTATCCCAATAACCAGTTGGTGTTCCTAAGTAGCTAATTACATGCCCATCAGATGCACTGCTATTGCCTTAGCCAGTACCATGGCTACAGTGGAGTATAATTGAGTACTCCACTTGGGCATTGTCCCTTTGCCTTACTTGTGAAGAAGACAGCCTGGAAGTGTTGTTTGGAATCTATTGAAACAGCTGTATGGAGAAAGAACAGTAATATGCTGTGTGTAATGCCTAGAGGATTTGGTCTAAATGTGAGTACTGCTGTTATATTTCTGAACATTGATAATTGTGCAGGGTTTGTCTGTACCTAATACTTCTGCATATGTTTCAATCTGGCCAGGTTGTTTGACCAGCTTAAGGCTGCATAGCTATGCATATAATGTTAGTGGGTTTACAGTGTGCTTACAAGGCATATTTAGCTTGGTGATACTGTGTATCATACTGTGCTGATAATCAGTACTCGGTAACACTTTCTGGTTTACAAATCTTTCAGCGTTCTAAAACAGGATTAGTTTTTATAAACCCTGTTACATCAGCAGCTCTTCAATTGTATAATGGCAACTATTTCACATAGGGCCATGTTAGTGCGCCTGTGTCCAGGTATGTTAAGGTTTCAGTAGATGTTGTACAGTAGTTGAATAATTTGTTATGGTATGACAGTATGACTTGATGTAATTAGTTTGGTTGTGGGGTAGATGTTGGTGGGTGTACATAGCATATGCAGGTGTGTAGGAACCCCTTTTATACAAAGTGTAGATGGGAAATCGCAAATTCACCCCTGGGATCTCTTCTGTGTCTCTGCTAGACAGAGGCACAGTAAACTAATCTTAAAAGGGTACCTTCTGTGACCTACTTTACAGAGGCATAGTAGGCTAATCTAATAGGGAGGCGGAAGCCAAATACACTCTGGCTAGGCTTATAAATGCCCTAGGGCAGATAGCCTAGTATCTACCTATGAACCTATGAACCTATGAACGTCTATATGTGTGTGGGTGTTCTTTCCCTATGTGAACACTTATCTCTTAGTGGACTAATACTATGGTAATTGCAGGCTGATTCATTAAGGCACTATTAAATGCTTCCTATATAGCATGCAGGTACTGTTAGTCCTTGAATCCTTTTGGAAATACATCGGAATGTAATAACGTTTTGCAAAATGTAAGCTGTCATTGCATTTCTGTCATGGATATTTGCGGTCATTGCAGTTGTGTTGGTGACTGTGTCCATAGAACATATTTGTAATAGTGTATTGGCATATGCTCTTCATATGTTATGTTCATATTGTTTGGGGGGGGTGGAATGTGTGATTGCTGTGGTCCATGTTATACTCAGATATGACCACTTATGGATGCTGTCTACAGACATGTATGAATGTATATCTATATATATATTTATATATATATATATATATATTTGTGTGTGTGTGTGTGTGTGTGTGTGTGTGTGTGTGTGTGTGTGTGTGTGTGTGTATATATATATATATATATATATATATATATATATATATATATATATATATATATATATATATATATATCTATATATATATATATATATATATATATATGTATATATTATTGCATACGTTTATCTGTACCTCCATAGATGTATAGATATTTTTGACCTATCTATATATCTACATATATATGTAGACCGGTATATATCGGCATGTCTCTCTCTCTCTCTCTCTCTATATATATATATATATATATATATATATATATATATATATATATATATATATATCTATATATATGAGCATACACTTTTAATTGGGTACATGGCAGGTTGTCCTAATTCAACACATTCCTCCCTTTTGTGTTTTAACCTGTCTACATACACAACTGGTATAGATACATCCCAGGTAGCTTAGTGTTAGGCTTCTCTGAGGATGGAGTACATGTTTGCGGTTTCTACTCCTGAAAGGTGTTATCATTTTACCTCTCAGTGTAGGCACTGGTAGGGAAAGTGTGAATAACGCACATTTATGTGGTTATAAGCGTGTTTGCCTATGGTCTGTTTGCCGTTAAGCAAAGGTTAAACCTGTGAAGTACTTCTCCGTTTACTGTGTTTCAGTGTTGTGTACCATCGTGCATACCCGTGGAAACCCACTTACAACTGCTTAAGAGTGTTTTAATCCACCTGCATCCAACAGCCTTTATTCTGTCTCTCAAAATAACCCAAAAGCCCTTGCAGGTCTTGAAGCCAGGAGCATGAACACCACAGTCACTGCCTTTACCACTAAGGCATTTGAGATATGTACAAATGTTATGGTGTTTAGAATATACATTGTACTATAGACATTCCTCACTACTGAAAACAAATGTGACAGTCAGTTGGTGTACATATGTCTGATACATGTTAATGTTCATATGTTTGTGAAATTAGGTGTTGCAATGTGACATGACAAGGTGTATTATGAATAAGAAAGGTTCTTGTTTTGTGTCCTTTTTATATTGTCATCATACTCCATGTATACCCCTCCAGTTCACTTATTGGACATCCGACCCATGCCCTCCTTGATGCATGCTTGCATTACCCATCATTCCTTCCCCACCCCAATCTTCACATACACAACATCCATCCCTTCTATGGTGAATTAGGTTAATATTAATTGCTATAATACCAGAGCTGCATGTGTTTTGTGTACTCTTCAATTCCTTTGGAGTGCTTCTGTGTCACGAAGTGTGTTCATAGATGTTTATATATATGGCTATTGATGTAACTGTATAATATATATATATATATATATATATATATATATATATATATATATATATATATATGTGCAGACATCACTGACGTGTATATATATATATATATATATATATATATATATTTTTTTTTTGTATTAATTTGTAACAGTAATACACATGTAGACTGGAATGTGTTGGTTCACAAACTACAGTACAATACAATGTACTGTACATATGTACACAGTGACTGTCCCATTTGTGATAATTACAGTGGAATGCATATGGTATAAGGTGTAGTCTCAAGACCATGAAACATGTATACACCTCGGATGACTTAGTGGTAAGTCCCATGACTATAGTATGCATGGTCCAGGATTCAACACCTGCGATGCTTTACAAATGTTTTTGACTCCAGAATAAGGCTCATTTAAGCAGTTGGGAGCATGTTTAAAAGTGTTTGTGTGACATTATAGCAGTGGTTATACCCAGTTAAACAAACTTTGTAATGTATAACCTCTGCACGCAAACACGGCCATATCCACTAACTACTCTGGATATATACATGTCAGTGACATAACATCTCACTATGTGCTGACATAACAATACATTCTCTGTTGACTGTACTCTCCAGCACACATGGGTTTATATGGGTGTTTCTAATGTTTATTATTCAGATGATTACTACCTATATATGCAAGCTGTGGTTAAGGTATACTTTTGAACATGATAAACGTCCCTGCCTTTATTGGGATTGGAACCTCGAATGCACAGATACTATGCAGATGCTGTAACCATTACACTGTTGACATTAACGTTGCTTCCACCTATTTCCTATTTAGATGATTTCTATGTGTAAGCTAGGCTAAGCAAAGGGCGGAGGCTCCCAAACTCACTGAGCTTTATGTACTCTTGAAAAAGCAACATATAACAAATGTACTGTGATACAATACATTGCATTACAAACTACATTAGGCATAGGCCGTCACTGACACACCTCAAAGGAAACTTTGTTGTGTGAATGGGTAACATAATATACACCCCTGGGATCATGTGTCCCAGAACCATACAGCCAGGGGTGGGGGAGCCTGTCCACTTTGATAGCTGCAAGACCTGTTGGGATTATTGAATCATGCTGAATTGTCACATTAGCATGCCCTCTTTAGATCACTAAGGGCCCCTATCACCCCCCACAACCCCAGTCTTCAACAACTTCCAGCAACTCTGCCTGGAATTGCTTCATTGGCTATGCTTGACAGAGGCTCAGTTACTTCATCAATGGTATGGGGAAAGCCAACACACTGTAGCTATGCTTCTAATTGCCCTTGGGCAGATAGGTAGTAGTTTATCTGTGGACCTCTAAAGTGCAGGCCATCACAACCATAATATGTGAATAAACAGACCTTCAGATCACAATATACAGTGAGAAATCACCATGTAGTCAGGAAACAGTTAAGTACAGCAAGAACATACAGATCACTGATACTTAGTCACTCCAAAAGCCTATCTTGGAAGCTAGAAGACTTGTATAAGTTTAAGGCTTTCTATTGCTTACCAGTATGTTACCTACAGGAGAGATGAAAAACAAGCACAGATGGGGAACATGCATGCAACGATACCATACCGGCCTATGTGTCAGCCTTAGGCTTTGGAATACTGGCCAAGGCTATTGGCACTCCCATGGTGCCTTATTTTGGAGAGTCTCGAAGGTGAATGCCAGCTCTGTAAACAGCAGAATAACGGATTCAATGAGGGTTATGCTACTCAACACCAGGGGTTGTGAACACAATATGTTTGCACTCACAGCAATCCTCAGGATGGACAACATCAACATCTATGCAGTAACTGAGATCTGTCTTAAGGCTCCTGAGAGCACACCAGCACTACCAGACTACAAGCCATACCACACATTTCAGCCACAGAACATGGACTGACAGACATGGAGGGGCTGTATCCATATTGATCAGGGATACCTACACCTCCAGGTTAGTGGAGCAGCATGATACCTCTGAGATCATCCATGCACAGCTAACATCAGCCACAACTGCAGTGTAAACTGTGGCCTGCTAAGGATTACCCTCCATGACCCAGGACCACCACTCCACCTACCTGGAGACAGTGGAGAACATGACAGTCCTAACGCACACCCTGGCATTGGTCAAAGTCAACTACCATACCATTAACTGGGAAACTTACTCCGGTACTTACGTCCAGGCCCAGTGATTCTTGGAATTTATCACCTCATATGCCCTGTATCAGGTGGTAACCTCCCTAACGTGGGGTGGAAACTACTAGAAGTGGTCATCACCAACATGGGCAACAGGTGCACCACAGTGGAGGTTAACCGGTCACTGGTTAGATCTGACCATGAAATATTCACTGTTTCCACACCCAAGCATCTCCCCCATCCACGGATACCACAGTGTATACCTTTTCTACAGCTAAATTTACACTACTAGTGACAGAGGTGGGGTGTTTCACAGCCCTCACGCTAAGGGAAAACATTGCTCAAGATACAGACAGATTTACAAATGCAGTGTATAAGCACCTACATGGATGTATGGATCATGTCATCACTGGTAAATCAAGACTCACTCGTAGACAAGGACACCCGTCTGGTGGACCTCTGCACTAAACAGGCTATACTACAGAAGTAGGACAGTGTTACAGACAAACAACAAATCCCATGAAGGGCAGACATCCATGACCACTATTAGTATGATACGTAGGACCCTCATGACATCATCCAAAGCTAACATCAGCAGGAGAATATGCAAGGATTCGAAAGATAACCACAAAGCCTTCATTGGCTATGTCAAGGATCTACGTGGCGACACACAGATTTGCACTGTGCCAATGAAATATAGCAGAAAATATGCTGACCTTACTGATATCACTAACATCCTGGCAGATACATTCAGTGCATACTTAATCCCCTAAAGAGCCCACAACACTACCCGAATGGTACAGTATCCCACACATCAGAGACACACAGATGGAAATGGCTCTCTCTAACAGCAGAACACAGCGTCAATGGAGGCAGATGTTGTCCCAGACTGCATCTTACAAACTGTACAAGGCAACCTGCCCCCCACCTAATAAAGTTTTCCTACCTCAGCCTCTCCACAGGCTACATGCCCATACAATGGTGCATGGCAACGGTTATTCCATTCCATCAAGGTGGAAGCACAACTGACCCTGGTAACTACCACCCCATAACCCTGACTAGCCTGATCTGCAATGGTATAGTTCGTATCATCATGGCACTCATTAACAAAGACATTGGTAACCTCCGAACACGTGACCCAACCCAGGTAAGCTTGGTTGAGTGCAGTTCATGCCTACTGAACCTGTTTGATGTCTTACATACAATCACCAAGACATTCAATGACGGGGGAGGTGGTTCACACAAACTACCTGGACCTCGCCAATGCTTTTGACACCATTCCCCACTGAAGTATTATTGATAAACACACCGCCTGTACAAACACCCATACATTACAGGTTGGGTTGCCAATAGGCTTACACACAGAACCCACATGGTATGACTAGCGGTCTCCAGGTCCAACTCTTGAGCAGTCATGACTGGTGTCCCACAGGACTCAGTCCTGTGACTGCTAGTGTTTGTCATATACATCTCAGAGGTACAGGCAAACACAAGTGGACTACGGTAGACCATGTATGGCAATGACTGTGAACTGGGAGCCATGATTGATAGTCCAGCTGACACAGATATCCCTCAAGGGGCCTCACAGAGAACGTCACAGGGAGTAAATGTCACGGCCTAAAGCCAAGTGCCATTAACTGCATGGTCATTCCATTGTGGAATTGGCACCCACATATTAACCCATAAGTGGCAAACACTTTAATATGGATGAGGTAATGGGGTATCTGGGGGCCAAGGTAGATAATGATCTCCCCTTTGATAATCATATCTCCACAGTAGTTAGGACATCTTTCTATGCTGGCCATCTGATTACTAAAGGATTCCCATCTAGACATACTGGGACTATAGTGCCCCTTTACTCATCACTCATCAGTCCCATCATAGGGTATAATAACCCATGTGGGGTGTACCTCAGAAGACACCTCCAACAGCTGGGAGGTCCGCGAATGTACCTCACCAAGGGGAATACTGGCCTCCAACATATGGCCTATGCAGCCAGACTGAATAAACTCCTGCTTTACTCAGTGGCATCTCGTTTACCCACAGATGATCTCCACTGGCCAACACAGCCATGTCGAACTCAGGCTTGATGGATATTCTCCATGTATGGGAATCCATGTCACAGTGAGCCACACACTGTAGTGAGCTGAAACTTGCCACAACAATAACTGGAAATGCTGGAGGGACAGCTTCCTGTCACAGACACTCCCCATACTTTGGAATAACATCCCTATCAACATTTTACAGAGCCCCTCACTAACACTCTGCAAGAGAAACCTTGAAGGGTGGATAGGGAAGAGTAGATGCACCCCTGGGATCCCGCCATTGGCTCTGTTCCACAGAGGAACAGTTAATGAATCAATGGGGTGGCAAAAGCTGACACATTTTGGCTGGGCTTATGAATGGCCCTTGGCAGTTGGCTAAGTACCTACCTATTAATGTATACATACAGTATCTGCATATGCTGATAGCTTAATTTACTGTTCAGGTGTTGACTTAGCTTGTGCCAGTGGCAGTTGTGTGTGCAATAGTTGAGGGCTGCCTATGTTGGATGCACACAGTAGACTGCCTATACATGACAATTTGCAGGTAGTCTTGTATGTGTGCCATCCATTTTTACTGTGTGTGCTGGTGGAGAAATGTGTCAGTCCCTAGGTGCCTACACTGTCAGTGTGTGTGCTATACTTTCCCTCTTTGCCAAGGCATGGGCATACTGGTCACACCTATGTCTGCCTTCTGGGGCTGGCTCAGGGTGTTTGTGGTCTGAGTACCTCTGTGACTGTGGGGCTTTTGGCAATGGTGGTGGGCTGTGAGGGCCTTCACCATTCTGTCCCTGCTGCAGCTGTTTCAGCAGAACCATATTGTGTAGCATGGCACACACTATGAAGATGTGGGCACATGTACCTGGGGAGTACTGCAAGGCTCCACCAGATATATCCAAGCAACAGAACCGTGATTTCAGCATCCCAAACACATGCTCTATGATGATTCTGGTTTGTGCGTGTGCCTCATTATGGCGTCCCTACATGGGTGTGTGTAAATTTCTGATGGGAGTCCTCATTCACGGTTCCCATGCATAGCCAGCATCCCCCACCAGGTGGCCATTTGGGATGTCCCCCCTGACAAATAACTGATACAGCTATGAGGCATGCCAGATGTGGGAGTCATGATAGCTTCCAGGGCTGCCAGCACACACATCCATGATAATACCCTGGGCATTGCACATGACCTGGCAGTTGATAGAGGGGTATCCCTTGTGGTTTATGTAGTGCCTACCCTGCTCACCGGGTGGTGTCTTGATGGGTATGTGCATGCAGTCTATTGCACCCAGTACCTCCAGGTATTCTGCCACACGGTGGAAGAGACGCATATTGCTGGCCAACTCCTCCTGCATTCAGGGGAAGTATATGTGCTCATTGGCATGTGGTAACATGGCATCCAGGAACTGGCATAGTACTGTAGATGCTGATGTCTGTGAGATCCCCATGATATCCCCAGTTGGTCTTTGAAAGGTACCTGTAGCTTGTATTCTCAGGCTTACATATACCTTCGTATCCACTGGGATGGGTTCCCCTCTGTTTGCTCTGGCTCGGAGGCCTGGCCGTCACAGCTCCACAAGTTGCTGTAGGATGTCCCTGTCCACTCTGTTTGCTCTAATATCTCCAGATCATGTAGCCCCTGGTAGGTTACCCTGGGTCTGAACACTCTCCTCCTCCTCTGGTGCCTGAGGTGGTCGTGTGCATCATCCTCCACACCACCTTCAGTCTCCAACACATGCTGGTGGATCAAAGCTATGACAGCCCCTAACATGTACATAATAAAAGTTACCTGACTGTATACACCACTGGTGTAGAGTGTATGGGAATACACAAATGTGTGTGAGATGCTTTCACACTTTATTGTATTGTGCTATGGATGTTGCTGATGTCAGTGGGCGTGTATGAGCTATTCCAGCTGCAGAGTGTCCTAATTATGGGTTTTGCAATGAGTACAGCAAGTGTGGGGCTTTTACTGTGGAGATGTATTTGCCTGCCTTGATTAATCTGTTGCCCTTTAATTCACTTTTAGATCTGGATCCCCTCCCATTATCAGACATGCATCTACCTGCCGTCTTTCTTGTTTTGTACTTTCCCTACCCAGTCCTGGCAAAATGTGCCTTGTAACTGATATACTGCAAATCGGCTTTGTTCTGCTTTGACACTTTACTGTTTTTTTTTGCAGTACAGCTCCTCCCCTTTCCTGTTCTGTAGGTAGCTGCTTGCAGCCTTGTTAGCTGTTGTCAATGGCCCACTGTAGGCTCCTAAGTGTTAATTAGTCATTTGTAATCCAATTTCACTGCTGCAAAATTTCCTTATTTCTTTCCTATATCCTTCCTGTTTCAGCTGAAGTGCGAGCCGCGCATACTCGTTTACCGGGTTTACACGCATTTTCATCTCCGTTCACATGCATACTCATTTACCTTGTGTACTCTCAGCTAAGCATAGCTATTGCCAATTTGACACACCCCTATCCTGCAGCTTTGCCTAGGTAGGGGCAAACCAGTTTAGCAATGCTCCAATGTGCTTACAGCAATGGCGACACACCTCTCTTGATGTCATCTTTATCTCAAGGGCACAACTCAGTGTTATAATGCTACTCTGTGAGGTGCATCTTTACACCAGCGGAGAATCTGTGATTCATTATTACTCCTCTCATTTGCATGGCTTTGCCTACTAATCCCTAGCTACTGCGCATAACACTGTCACTGCCCTTTAGCAGCCCTTGCGCCATAAGTGTGCTGTAGCATGCCTCTCATTGACTATTATGAGGAAATCATAATAAGTGTTTCATTATGGATTTATTCTATATTTTTATATATTCCTTGCGATCATCTTTGTGCACCGCTTCCCTGCGCTTCCATGTCACGATAGTGCAACTATATATATTAAATGTTAATTTTATATTTTGTTCATTTTTTATGCCAATGGCTATATATTTAGCCATTGGCATATATTAACAATATAATACATATGTTTGGTCGGCTGTCATGCCTCCGATTTTATGTTTGCAAAAATGTAAACCATTTTCACGGTTTACATTTCTGCATGCTTACACTAAGCCTGCACCACTTCCTGAAATGCTACATACCTTAATTTGCAAGCTACACTGCTGCACATGGGGTAATTAGCATACAAGGCTCGAGTTTTGTGGGCGTGAGTGCGCAGGTAGTGCACCTGGAAACAGCTCGTATCTGAATCGCTCAGTGGCCATATTTGGTGTAAGAATGCCAATGCTATGCCTGCACCTGGCGCAAGCTTCATGAATCCTGGGGTCTGTCTTTTAAGGGATATAGTTTACTGTGTGCTTCTTCTGCCTTGTTCCAAAATAGTCATATCTTGCTAGAAATGTATTTATGCTACTTATGTTCTAAGTCAGAACTGCAAGGTGTACTTTGTCCATGACTTGGAAATAATAGGTGGCGTAATAAAAATGCTGTCCTTAAAATGTAAGAATGCTATTAGTATTCAGACATTAGACTACATTTCCTCACTGATTTGACTGTGGTCAGTAATTCCACAGTAAATGTCCATGCTACCCATAACCTGGGTACTCAGCCATTGTCACAATGTTGTTTTATCAAAAGGCAATTTTCTGACTGTTATGCTTAAAAAAAAAAAAAACAGCTTTGAAAGCATTAACATTAAATCATGCATTTTCATCAATGACAGCCATCACTGTAGATGGCGCATTAAAAAAATCATATACAATTTAAATGGTCGCATTTATGATCATTTTTAAATAGTGATTTATAGAGTAAATTAAAATAAATGAAAGGCATAGAAAATACTTTGTTTAAAGAGGTTAAGTGCTCACAAAAGTAACACATTTGATGCTTTGCCAAAGATCTGCACCTGTTGCCTCTGGGATTCCTGATACTGGCTATGGCTTTTCCTGCCCCTATAGTGTCTTTTTTAGGCAAGGTTCAAATAATAAATTCACCATCATAACAGGAACAGGCAAGCAAAAACTGAGGGTAATGCTACTCAATGATAGAAGTCTAAATCTCAAAATGCACTCACTCGAGGCACACCTTATAATGAAGAACATCGATATCTGTGCAGTGACTGAGACCTGGTTCAAGGCCCCAGAGAGCACCTCTGCACTACCAGGCTATAACTCATACCACACTTTTTGGCCATGTAACCTAGACCGAAACACCAAAGGCGGAGGTGTGTCCATATTCATTAAGGATATCCACACCTCCAGGCTAGTTGCTTAGTATAATGCATCCAAGGTTATCCAAGTGCAACTAACTCCGGGCAAAACTGTAATCCAAATTTTAGCTTGCTACATATCCCCCACTATATGCCAGGATTCCTCCTCTTTTCTTGATGTACTGGAAAATATTAGGGTTCAACCAAACACCCTAATAATGGGCAACTTCAACTACCCCACCATTAACTGGGAAAACTACTCATGTACCAACTCCTTAGCTCAATGCTTTCTGGAATTCATAAACCCAATGTCCTGGATCAACTTATCCACACCACCACCAGGGGCAACAATACCCTAGACCTAGGCATTACTGACATGAGTGACCGGTGTTCCACACCTGAAGTCATCGCCTTGTTGGTCAGATCGACCATAAGTTAATCACCCTAGATATCCACATCCCTCCCCACCTCCCATTAAGGAAACCACGGTAAAAATTTGTCTCCAACACATGCTGGTGGATCAAAGCTATGACAGCCCCTAACATGTACATAATAAAAGTTACCTGACTGTATACACCACTGGTGTAGAGTGTATGGGAATACACAAATGTGTGTGAGATGCTTTCACACTTTATTGTATTGTGCTATGGATGTTGCTGATGTCAGTGGGCGTGTATGAGCTATTCCAGCTGCAGAGTGTCCTAATTATGGGTTTTGCAATGAGTACAGCAAGTGTGGGGCTTTTACTGTGGAGATGTATTTGCCTGCCTTGATTAATCTGTTGCCCTTTAATTCACTTTTAGATCTGGATCCCCTCCCATTATCAGACATGCATCTACCTGCCGTCTTTCTTGTTTTGTACTTTCCCTACCCAGTCCTGGCAAAATGTGCCTTGTAACTGATATACTGCAAATCGGCTTTGTTCTGCTTTGACACTTTACTGTTTTTTTTTGCAGTACAGCTCCTCCCCTTTCCTGTTCTGTAGGTAGCTGCTTGCAGCCTTGTTAGCTGTTGTCAATGGCCCACTGTAGGCTCCTAAGTGTTAATTAGTCATTTGTAATCCAATTTCACTGCTGCAAAATTTCCTTATTTCTTTCCTATATCCTTCCTGTTTCAGCTGAAGTGCGAGCCGCATACTTTACGGGTTTACACGCATTTTCATCTCCATTCACATGCATACTCATTTACCTTGTGTACTCTCAGCTAAGCATAGCTATTGCCAATTTGACACACCCCTATCCTGCAGCTTTGCCTAGGTAGGGGCAAACCAGTTTAGCAATGCTCCAATGTGCTTACAGCAATGGCGACACACCTCTCGATGTCATCTTTATCTCAAGGGCACAACTCGGTGTTATAATGCTACTCTGTGAGGTGCATCTTTACACCAGCGGAGAATCTGTGATTCATTATTACTCCTCTCATTTGCATGGCTTTGCCTACTAATCCCTAGCTACTGCGCATAACACTGTCACTGCCCTTTAGCAGCCCTTGCGCCATAAGTGTGCTGTAGCATGCCTCTCATTGACTATTATGAGGAAATCATAATAAGTGTTTCATTATGGATTTATTCTATATTTTTATATATTCCTTGCGATCATCTTTGTGCACCGCTTCCCTGCGCTTCCATGTCACGATAGTGCAACTATATATATTAAATGTTAATTTTATATTTTGTTCATTTTTTTATGCCAATGGCTATATATTTAGCCATTGGCATATATTAACAATATAATACATATGTTTGGTCGGCTGTCATGCCTCCGATTTTATGTTTGCAAAAATGTAAACCATTTTCTACGGTTTACATTTCTGCATGCTTACACTAAGCCTGCACCACTTCCTGAAATGCTACATACCTTAATTTGCAAGCTACACTGCTGCACATGGGGTAATTAGCATACAAGGCTCGGGAGTTTTGTGGGCGTAGTGTACGCAGGTAGTGCACCTGGAAACAGCTCGTATCTGAATCGCTCAGTGGCCATATTTGGTGTAAGAATGCCAATGCTATGCCTGCACCTGGCGCAAGCTTCATGAATCCTGGGGGTCTGTCTTTTAAGGGATATAGTTTACTGTGTGCTTCTTCTGCCTTGTTCCAAAATAGTCATATCTTGCTAGAAATGTATTTATGCTACTTATGTTCTAAGTCAGAACTGCAAGGTGTACTTTGTCCATGACTTGGAAATAATAGGTGGCGTAATAAAAATGCTGTCCTTAAAATGTAAGAATGCTATTAGTATTCAGACATTAGACTACATTTCCTCACTGATTTGACTGTGGTCAGTAATTCCACAGTAAATGTCCATGCTACCCATAACCTGGGTACTCAGCCATTGTCACAATGTTGTTTTATCAAAAGGCAATTTTCTGACTGTTATGCTTAAAAAAAAAAAACAGCTTTGAAAGCATTAACATTAAATCATGCATTTTCATCAATGACAGCCATCACTGTAGATGGCGCATTAAAAAAATCATATACAATTTAAATGGTCGCATTTATGATCATTTTTAAATAGTGATTTATAGAGTAAATTAAAATAAATGAAAGGCATAGAAAATACTTTGTTTAAAGAGGTTAAGTGCTCACAAAAGTAACACATTTGATGCTTTGCCAAAGATCTGCACCTGTTGCCTCTGGGATTCCTGATACTGGCTATGGCTTTTCCTGCCCCTATAGTGTCTTTTTTAGGCAAAGTTCAAATAATAAATTCACCATCATAACAGGAACAGGCAAGCAAAAACTGAGGGTAATGCTACTCAATGATAGAAGTCTAAATCTCAAAATGCACTCACTCGAGGCACACCTTATAATGAAGAACATCGATATCTGTGCAGTGACTGAGACCTGGTTCAAGGCCCCAGAGAGCACCTCTGCACTACCAGGCTATAACTCATACCACACTTTTTGGCCATGTAACCTAGACCGAAACACCAAAGGCGGAGGTGTGTCCATATTCATTAAGGATATCCACACCTCCAGGCTAGTTGCTTAGTATAATGCATCCAAGGTTATCCAAGTGCAACTAACTCCGGGCAAAACTGTAATCCAAATTTTAGCTTGCTACATATCCCCCACTATATGCCAGGATTCCCACTCCTCTTTTCTTGATGTACTGGAAAATATTAGGGTTCAACCAAACACCCTAATAATGGGCAACTTCAACTACCCCACCATTAACTGGGAAAACTACTCATGTACCAACTCCTTAGCTCAATGCTTTCTGGAATTCATAAACTCCAATGTCCTGGATCAACTTATCCACACCACCACCAGGGGCAACAATACCCTAGACCTAGGCATTACTGACATGAGTGACCGGTGTTCCACACCTGAAGTCATCGCCTTGTTGGTCAGATCCGACCATAAGTTAATCACCCTAGATATCCACATCCCTCCCCCACCTCCCATTAAGGAAACCACGGTAAAAAATTTGTCCAAAGCCAACTTCATGCTTCTTAAGACAGAAGTGGTGAACTTCATGACACTCATGCAGATGGACAATACAGTTACAACTGCTGAATCCTACACAAATGCACTCTATAAGCACTTACACGAGTGCATGGATCGTGCTATCCCAAACAGAACCAAGATGCTATCCTCCAAAAAAGGAAGCCAATCTGGTGGTTCCCTGCCATAAACAAACTGTAAAAGGAAGAAACTGTTGCAAAAGAGAAGAAAATCCCATGCGTGGAGGAGCTCCCTGGTCAGCCTCAATAAGAAGCTGTGATCTCTTATAAGATCCTCCAAAGCTAGCTACGAAAACAAAATCACCACTAATTCTTTGGACAACCACAAAGCATTCTATAGCTATGTCAAGAATCTCGATGCAACACCCTGATCTGCTCTGAGTTGCAGCACAAAGGCATGAAAATTACAGAGCCAACTGATATTGCCAACATCCTGACAGATAGGTTCAGTGCTAACTTTACCCCCACCCCCTAAAGGGCCCATATCTATACAGGAAGAATGCAGAGTCCCTGTAATCACAACTACGCAGGTAAAAGCTGCACTTTCTAAAGCCAAAAACACAGCATCCATGGGACCGGACAACATCCCAGGCTACGTTTTACATGAACTTCAGAATGAACTGGCTACCCAATTAAGCACCATGTTCAATAATAGCCTCGCATCAGGCTTTCTGCCCACTGAATTGCGCACAGCAACAGTTATCCTACTCCACAAATGGGGAGCCACCACTGATCTCGGGAACTATCGACCTATTAGCCTGACGAGCCTGGTCTGCACGGCCATGGAACGTATCATCATGGAACTCATAAACAAAGACATTGGTAATCACCAAACTCTGGATCCCACCCAGTTTGGGTTGGTAAAAGGCAGATCATGCCTCCTGAACCTGATCAACTTCTTTGAGGCAGTCAACAAAGCCGTAGATGAGGGTAAGGTGGTTCACACAGCCTATCTTGACCTCGCCACGGCTTTCGCCACCATCCCCCATTCTGGAATTATAGCTAAACTCACTAAACTAGGTATAAATCCCTACATCACAAGATGGGTTGCCAACTGGCTCACTGACAGAACCCACACTGTAAATGTTGCAGACTCCAAATCTGACCTCAAAGCTGTGACAAGTGGAGTACCACAGGGTTCCATCTTGGGACCTCTCCTGTTTGGTATCTACTTCTCTGAAGTACAGGCTAACACAGAAGGCCTCTGGCTAATGAAGTTTGCAGATGACTGCAAACTAGGAGCCATAGTCAAGTCCCCAAAAGATGTGGACATCCTGCAGAAGGGCCTCGCTGAGACAGATGCCTGGTGTCAGAGCCATGGCCTCAAGCTCAATCTCAAAATGTGCAGTGTCATCCCCTTTGGTAAAAGCTCTGTACCCATGAACTACCACATAGGCAGCAATCTACTTAACACCAAATGTGTGATAAGAGACCTTGAGACCCAGGTGGACAGTAGTCTCTGCTTTGAAAGTCACATCGCCACAGTAGTCAGGAATTCTTTCTATGTGGCACACCTCATCATAAAAGGTTTCTCATCCAGGAAAAAAGAGGTCATTGTTCCCCTCTACTCGACACTCATTAGACCCATTATAAAGTACAACATCCCTTTTGAAATGTACCTCACAAGACATCTGCAGCAGCTGGAAAGGCCACAGAAGTACCTCACAAAAAGGATTACTAGCCTCAAACAAATGCCCTACACTGACCACCTCAAAAAACTCCAGCTTTACTCCGTAGCATATCGCCTGCTCTGAGGTGATCTCTGCCTAACATATAAAGCTGTGTCAAACCCAGAGCTGTTGGACATGCTACACCTAAAGAAATCCCAATCCCTCCAAGCTACATGCTCTAGGGACCTAAACCTGGTCACCACAATAAACAGGACATGCTGGAGGGATAGATTCCTGTCCCAGAGACTTCCCAAACTCTGGAACAGGCTACCCATCTATGTCAAGCAAAGTTCTTCATTAGCACTCTTCAAGAAATATCTTGAGTGGATGGGAAATAGGAAATACACCCTGGGGATCACTTCTGTGTCTCTGCTCAACAGTGGCACAGGAAATAACTTTCTTGGGTGGTGTAAGTCAGGGAACCTTGTTGGCTAGTCTTACGTAGGTCCTTGGGCCGATAGCCTAGTACCTACCTATGAACCTATGAACAATATTATATATATATCATTGTTCTTTCTAGAAAGGAATTATTCTTTGCTGCATTTTTATCAAACATCTACCCCCAGATTCTCAAAAGCTTGCAAGGCGTGCATGATTAGTGTAAGATGAAAGTTTGCCAATATGGCGGCCGAGAGATCCATGTACGAGCTCGTTTGACGTGCGTGAGCACTCTAGTACTAGTGCTGCACCTTCCCAGCCCACGGATGCAAATTACCCAATTTGGTGGTGAAAACCATGCAAATGAGGTAAATCTGCCATTCAGGAAGCTGGAATCAGGGTGTGCAGGACTAGTGTAATATTCAGACATGTACTCGGTTAGTAACCGAGTACGGTACTGCAAAATCCAAAACTGGGACATGACAGCCCCAAATACAGGCTGCATATCATTGAGGAAGCATGCTAATGGCCAAGTAGAAGGCCAATGACATTGCAAACAATACAAAATGTACAAAAATACAACTTTTATTATATGTCTGCCGATCATGGCCATTGAAGCATTGGGCAGCAGTGCGCAAATGAGTTCGGTAGAGAAATAAGAAAATAAACCTAAAAAAAGTAGTCTAACTAAAATCAATATTCCGGCATGCAAGTCAATGGCAGGCAAAATACAACCTGGCCAGTATATAGTGGTTGCTAAGGGGGGAGGCACATTGTGACACATGCAACTATACATTAGCAGGCATCCTATGCAAATGAGGGGAAGGATAGTGATTCCTGGTTTTCCCGAGCATGTGAGGCAGGTTCCAACAGTGTAAGATTATGAAAAGCTGAGTGCAGGACTAGGAGGTAGGTGACATCATGGGTTGGTGTGTCAGGCATACTGTCAGCAGATTGGAGCCCTGTGGCTCAGGGTTGCAGCCAGTTTAGCACAGCAAAGCCAGGGGATGTGTCTAAATCTGCCCAGCATGTATGACAAAGTGTAAGAGGGTGCATGTGCCACGCAACAGGATCTATAGGAAGATAAACTAAGTGAAACCAGGAAATAGCATCAGTGTGCAAACTGGAGTACACTGACTGTGTGGCGTGCCCCCGGGCTGAAATAGGAGGGCAATAGGAAGGGAAAGCAGCAGTAGGAAGGTAATCAAGGGGTACTAGGTGCGCTGCCAGGTGAAACATATTGGAACCAACCAATTACATAAGCAGCAGACCAGCCCAGCCCAGAATGCAACTATAAACTATGCAAACACCTACCCCTCTGGTTTTTCCCCACACCCTACACCACCGTTGTAAACAAGCAGGGAACTTTTAACACTCACAATAGCAAAATGATAGGGGCTGCAATAGCTATCATACAACTTGTGGAAGAGGCTGAGGGTGGTGAGGATGTGAATGCTGCTGACCAACCCACAGTGAGGAGATGGAGAAGAGTGTACAGACCCAGGGTAACTTACCAAGGGTTACAGGAGCGGAAGATAGTGGAGTGCTATAGGGTGGACAGGGACCTCCTACAGCAAATTGTTGGGCTGTGCCGGCAACGCCTGACACACAGAACTAACAGACGGGAACCCATCCCAGTGGAAACAAAGGTATGTGTAGGCCTAAGAATACCTGCTACAGGTACCTTCCAAAGGCCAACTGGGGATATGATGGAGATCTCGCAGGCATCATCATCTAGGGTACTCCACCAGTTCCTGGATGCCATGGCAGCACATGTCGGTGAGCACATATATTTCCCCCTCACCAGTGAGGCGTTGGCCAGCAATATGCGTCTCTTCCACCAAATAGCAGAATACCCAGAGGTAGTGGATGCAATAGACTGCATACACATATGCATCAAAGCACCCCCCAGTGAGCAGGGTAGGGTCTACATCAACTGCAAGGGCTTTCCCTCCATTAACTGCCAGGTCGTGTGTGATGCCCAGGGCATAATACTGAACATGTGTGCTGGCTGCCTTGAAAGTTATCACAATTCCCACATCTGGCATCTGATGAAGCTGTACCAGAAATTTTCCAATGGGGACATAACACACGGTCACCTAGTGGGGGATGCTGGATACGTACTGGAGGTGTGGCTGATGACACTCATCAGAAACGCATACACACCCAAACAAGAACTCCATAATGAGGCACACGCACAAACAAGAATCATAACAGAGTGTGTGTTTGGGATGCTTAAGTCATGGTTCCAGTGACTGGACACATCCAGTGGAGCCTTGCAGTACTCACCAACTACACGTCCCCAAATCATCCTTGTATGTTCCATGATACACAATATGATCCTGTGGAAACAGCTGCAGCAGGAGCAGCAAGGGGCAGGGCCACATTGCCCTCCAAAAATGCCAAGGCCTGCACAGGCACAGAGTGACTCAGAGGAGAAACAACCTGAGCCTGCCCCAGTAGGCAGAAGGAGGCATGCCCAGTATGCCCTGGCCCTGGCAAAGAGGCAATGCATAGCACATACTCAGACATGGGAGGGACCCAGGGAATAGCACCTCTCTCTGACTCTCACATACAGTAAAAGGGATGCCAAGCATTACACTACCTGTGCCTAACCATGCGTAGGCAGTGTACTATGTGCATCCAACATAGGCAGTCCTGCAGCACCACCCTCAATACTGGGACACCCACAAGATAAGAGACTCACACATGGCAGTCAGGAGGGGGGGTCACATACCCAACAACAGTCACAGCTAGCAGGACAGGTGTATACAAACACAAACAAATGCCGTACTATGGCCTCTGAATGAGGGGTATGAGTAACCACCCCCCGGCCTACACAGACAGACTACAGCAGGTGAGGTAGTGGAATGTCAGTTGTGACGGCTAGGATGTCAGAAACAAATGTGTATGTAATCAAAAGATAAGAACGGTAGTACACTGGTATGGCTTAGCCAGCACTATAGGTAAGACTACTGACTGAAATGGACTACAGGAAATACCAGTACAGTCCTAGCAAATGTGTACAAGTGTCAGGTGTGCCCCCCACCCTACACACAAATATAGTAACAATCAGGTGCGCCCCACCCCAATCCTGTGTAGAAACATAAAATTAGTCAGGTGTTCCCCCCGCTATGCAGACATGTTGCAACAGTCAATGCCAAATGATCGATGGATACCCTGCAGACACAGCATGCTACCTGTCGGTGTGCAACACAAAGGTCAGCAGTGCAGTACAAACCACCGGACATGATCCACACATGCAAAACAGGTGGCCTTACTGAGCATGCTCACACACTTAGAGAAATGAAGGCAATGTCAGTCATAACATACTGAAAGGTCATACTGGGCATGCTCACAGACAAACACATGAAGGCCATGTATGTAAACACCAGTGGACCAGACACATCTGGCAGTTGCAGTTATTAGTGCAGACACATGTTAGTATGCACCACTCATGCCTTCCACACACAGTGGATAGGAATACAGACATATATGTAAGGACAACACACCATAATAAGCCAAAGGTAGATGGATATAGATGTGTGGAAGAGGGTGACTGTGACAAGGAGCTATCCACACCTGTCACACCCAGCACACAGCCAAAGAGCCCTAAAAACATCAGGTGCAGATGTCAGACACTTCAGTTACTAGCAACCAGTACTTGTCCGCACCAAAGACTATGTGATCCATGTGCCAGCTGTGCAACATGGCTGTACAAGGACATAGTCATCTAGTAGCTATATACATGTACCTGTGACATATGACCCCATGTGTGGCCGCATGTGGCATGTCACCCCTACATGAATGGGTTATGGGCCATGCACACACCAGCCTCCCCATAGCGCTACCCTGACAAGCCTGCTGAGGTTATTCAATGTGAAATACACCTTTGGGAGAGTTGTAGCCCAGTAATCTCTATTGCGCATCCCATAACTGTATACTGCTGTAGTGTGATAAACTAGTTAGGTAGGAGTTCTAACCCCAGACATAGCAACTGTGTGAGTGTGTGTCAGTGTTTGTGTGTTGTCTGTCTCTCACTGACTGTGTAGAGAACAATGCCTTTTAGGCTGCTCACACCCATTACAATTCACATACCAACCTTTGGCAAGGCTGCTGATGTCAACCACCTATAAATACTCCCCTGGGAAGGCCAAAGCCCAGTAATATCTGTAGCGCATGCTGTAATGGCATACTACTGTAGTGTGATAATGTAGTTAGATAGGAGGTCAAACCCCAGATATGGCAACTGTGCATGTGTGAGTCTGTGTGTGCGTGTCTGTCACTGACTATGTAGAGAGCTATGCCTTTTAGGCCACCCACACCCCTTACAATTCACATACCCAACTTTGGCAAGGCTGCTGATGTCACCCGTCTATAAATACACTTCTGGGAAGTCTGTAGCGCATCCCGTAACTGGGTACCACTGTAGTGTGATAAACTAGTTAGGTAGGAGTTCCAACCCCACACCAGGCAACTGTGTGTGTGTGTGTGAGTGTGTCTGAGTTTGTGTGCATGTCTAACTGTGTAGAGAGCAATGCTTTTAGGGTACTCACACCCCTTACATTTCACATACCCAACTTTGGCAAGGCTGCTAAAATCACCAACCTAGAATTACACTTCTGGGAAGGCTGTATCCCAGTAATCTCTGTAGCACATCCTGTAACTGCATACTGCTTAGTGTGAAAAACTAGTTTTTGCAGGAGTTCTAACCCCAAACCTGGCAACTGTGAGTGTGGGTCTCTGTTTGTGTGCATGTCTAGCAGTCTAAAAAGGAATGCTTTTTAGGCTACTCACACCCCTTACAATTCAAATATCCACCGTCGGCAAGGCTGCTGATGTCAAACACATAGAAATATACCTCTGGAAAGGTTGCAGACCAGTAATCGCCGTAGCACATCCTGTAACTGTGTACTGCTGTATTGTGAATTATAACCATGGTAAGGTTCCATTCCCACACATGGCATTTCTGGATGTATTGTGTGTGTCACTGTCTGTATAGGGAGCAATGCATTTTAAGCTAGTCTCTCACAGTCAATTTCAAATGCCCTACTTTGGCAATCCTGCTGTCAGTCATTGTGAAATACAATTTTGGGGAAGGACTTCTCCAGTAATATCTGTGGTGCACACTATAACTGCAGAGTGTAATAAATTAGTTAGGTAGGGGTTCTACTTCTAAACATGACAGGTGTGTGTGGGTGTAACCCGTATCCTGTGTAGAGGTGGTTGTGACTGTGTGACACCTGTAGCCAATGTGAAGTGGGTTTTGCGTATTTCTTATATGGTGGCTATACTATATATCACAATGTCCGCCATACAGGGTAACAGATGTGATATGGCTGAGAGGCAGGGGTGCAAAGCCATACCCAGACATCTGACATCAAGGCAATCACAGTAAGCAAACACAGTATTACCCAGGGCACACTCTCAACCCATGTGTCATACACACACACATGCCTAGGTAACAGCCAATATGTGGGTAGTACACTGCATATTGGCCACTGATATTAACTATGGAGTGACAGCAGTGGGCCACAGAGGGTATGTCACCCTGTCCATATGACTAATATGCACATACGTGCAGACAGTGCACCTGCCCCATGTCCCCCAATGGACACATGCACCACCTGTGGTGCCATCACATGTGACCTTCAATGGACATACCATGCCTGACAAAATGCCCTGTATGGACAGATGCCACTGACACCAGGGAATTTTGATAACATGCTCTCAATGTAGGTGCAGGGTAAAGCTGCTGGCCATTACCAGTTCCCACCACAGGTGGGCAGGACTGGCACATATGATGATAATCTGTGTTCACAACATGGGTCGGACACCCCAGGTACAGATCCACATGTCACTGTACATGCATGTGGGAGGTCTGCACATCCCAGATACCATCCATGTCATGGATGAAGGAACACAGACATGGCAAGCGATGCACAGCATTGGCCAAACACAATAGTCACCCAGGTGATGGGATGGGGGATACAAAACCCACCAGTGTGGGCAAATGCAGACACTACATCCCTGAGCCACAATGCAGACCATTGTCATATGGCCTGATGCCAAGGCACACCCATCGCCTAGCCTTAGACAGCCATCTGACACAGTCAAATACCACACACCTATGCAGACATGCACCCATGCATGTCAGTACTGGCACCCTGTGTGTTTGTGTGTGTGTTGCATGCTGGAGATGTTCACTTCCACACTCCCTAAACCCCCCATGGGCATACTGCAGCATGTTGTCTGATGTCAGACACCTTCCCATACCCTTCACCCATACAGCCCCTGTATGACCTGTGTGGTGCATGGGTACCTGCACAGTGATGTGATGTGACAATCCCACAACCAGTGAGTTGTACACCTAGCCATGCCATGTGTGTCAATGTGTATGTGTCCTTGTGACTGTGTGGCTGTTTTGACACTGGCACCTGTTCATGCCAACAGGCATGTGTATGTCACCTACCATACAGTTACTGTATCCCTGTTGCAGATGTCACTCACCATCACATATATGTTCTGAGTGGTCCACAACAGGTAACCCATGTGGCGCATCCAATAATTGCATTGAACTGTGCTAGCACTACATAGTTGTCAGGGGTATGATACCCTGTGCTGGTGGATGTGTGACACAAACTACTTCAGGTTTACCCTCCTAACCCTCCCTGACATGTATTTGCCTCTGTCTGCATCCCCCACCTCCTCTCTGGTGGACGTGGAGACCTACACCTACTTTACTTAGGCAGCAGCATGTGTATTGTAAGTGATGCTCATGATCAGCTGATGGCCACTGCATGAATCACAGCCCTCCCCTAGCTGATTGCATGTGAAACAGCTGTGGTAACATTCCCATAGCCAGTTGTATGGAAACACACTCCAATACCTAGGAGCATCATGGTGTTGTTGGCCTTTTTCATCCACTGTGAGAAGGAACTAGATCTGTTGTGTGGCAAACAGCATCTCAGATGGATTGGGGTGTACCTCTAACAACATACACTGTGGAAACAGTGCAACAAAAAGGAGGGGGATGTGCCTGACCTGACAACAAACTGTCAGTGCTGCTATACTGCATTTGGAGTAATGTTGCTTTAACAATGTTCGTGTGGATATGGCTGTTGTACATGTCTCAATACCTGCCATGTCAGTTCCATGTTTATGGGGAATCCTCATCTGCAGGATCATCTGCAGCCTGGGCAGTGTTGTGTCCATGGTTGCATGTGTCACACATGGAGCATCTAGCTGTGGACTACAGAAGGTAGTGCAAGGATTGAAGTCAGTAGATGGAGAAAGCCATGATAGTCACAGACGTCATATCCCTCAAAGGACATATGTTACAACAGCCTGTAACAACAGTAAATGTATGTGGTTATTACAGCAACATGTCAATATTGGCCCTGAGAATGTGTTTCCAGATACAACTCTGTCAACCTTTGTACATATGTTGTGCATGAAGTGGTACATACGTGCTGTACACCATAATTTGTGGCATCATATCTGAGAACAAGCCACTGATATATCCGAATGCTACACATGTTAAGTACAGTAAGGGTTTCATTACATGATATTACCTGCGCATTCTGTGGATGTTCATACAGTATTGAGGTCTGTGTACCTATGATGAATGTCAACAGTGTGTGTAGTGCTGATATGTACCTTAGCCTGTGTACAAACTGTGTTAGATGACATTGTTCTAGTTCCCCTACTATCAGATGTTGCGTGCTGCCCCACTGTTTGGCACTGTATTGGCGTACATATTTGTAGGGCCATAAACACATGTGTCCCATACCACAGACAGCCACCAGATCAAACTATGTAGCAGCCCAGTATATGTAGGGTCAGTCTGTGAGTGGCACATATGAGGATGGTGTAGAACACATAGTCCATATACTGTAACACCATGCTAGCCAACCATATGTGGCTGTGGCTGTGTTCACATTGGTTGAGGATATGCACTTTCAAACAGGTGTATCTTACCCTGTTTTGTGACATGCCTGTTGAGCCTGCATTATATGCAGGTACATGGTACATGTGCATTCCCCCTTAGGAGATGTAGGCCAGTGTTGATCCAGTCTGCCTGCAGCCTGCACAGTGTATTGTGAAATGCCTAGCAGCCAAGTGTACTTACCCATTGGGATGTCATGTGCAGATACTAGCCAGATATCCCACTGCCAGGCATTCAATAACAGTCATGTATGTAAGACAGGGCAGTGGGATGCAGTGCAACCTACTGGGTAGTATGTGGCCATGGCACCCCTGTACCAGCGGTCATACCATGTCAGGCCAGAGAGGGGTGTGTGAATCCATGGCCTACGGTGGACATCATATACCGGTCGTTATGTGTTATACCCATCTACATGGCCTTCTACGTCCATATTGTCAGGCATGGTACACATGTGCAGTACTAAGGGCTTATATGTATACCTCTGGACTGTACAGACTGTGTCAGACTTTCCACATATATTGGCCAATATTTCTGCTGCAGTCCACAGCGGCAGTGCGTGCTAGCAGCAGTAATGTACAATAATGTCCTAAGGATGTCTGTCAGTAGCCAGTGGCACACATGTTATAAGCAGATGTGACCTCCCACACACACCATGTCTGTGAAGACAATCCCAATGATAGTAGCAGTAATCTACTAGTATACCTGCTATACATACCTGACATCTCATGCAACTACGACATTGGGAACATACGGGCCGGGGATGGCCTAAACTTCATGTCCAGGACATATGGTGGGAGTATATGTACATATACTTTTCCAGATAGCTAGATATACATGATTATACATGTGGACTACACCCAATTAACACTTTCATGGCAACCACCTACTATAGATCCCCACATCAATGTGTGCATGGTCCCATTACATCTCCTGTGTGATGAACATCCGTCCCATGTGTAGGCAGCAGTGCTACTGTCAGCAGGTAGCAATATCCCTTTCAGGAGAACCAGCACACTTAGGGCAGCCACATATTTGTAGGAGGATCAGGAACTACAGACAGGCTGTGAGTAGAGTTGTGTTATGGTTTGTATAGTACTGGTGTTACAGGGTGTGGGTGTACATACTAGTTAGTTGTGGAATGCAGTCCATCTGCATAGCACATAACTGTGAGTCTATCCTCATGCTGGCCAGAGCTATGCCTATCATGTCTTGTCTGTCCACCACACAGGTCTTGTGTCAGATATTACACTGGCAGTGTGTGCATTGCATGTTATCGGTGCATGTCTACATCCATAACCGTCTTTACCCTCAATTCATTGACTAAGGGTATGTTACAGACTATCCTGTAACACCAGCACCTTGTGTAGTGTATGGCAACAGTTGTCCACATATGTGCCTATATTCCGGCCTCTGTCCATCACCTACATACCAAGCTTTGCACATATGTCATGATGACGGTGGTTGATCCATAGTGGACTGGGAGTATAACACACTGCTATGTCTGCCATCAGTCCACTGCTGTTGTATCCCCCACACATAAGATGGGTCTGGGGCCATATATGTGTGGGCAGCACCTACACAATACATGTGTGCCCTTATGCACTGCAGAAGCCAGTGTATGTAACAGTGGTATATGGCCCTGTATTATTGAGTCTAGGGGGAGAACCATAAATGACCTAGGCTGCTACAAAATGTGGGGGTATCAGGGCTGAGCTGTCTTAAGGTATTTGGATGTACAGTACTATATACTTCACCTATATATACATTACTAACATGGATCTGGGTAATGCAGGACTACGTCCCCCTGCCATACAAACTGTTCTGTTTGTTGGTGTGCTCGTGATGGTGTCAGTTATGCCATGTTATGTAGCAGTTACAACCCATGTGGCCATATGATGTCTATGCCACCTACTGAGTTTGTAGAGTGTGTAGATAGAGGCTGCTGAATTACACACCTGCATTACTTACTGTTGATTGATAGGTATCCTGTGCCCAGTGTGTTGTTCCTATTGTGCGATGTGAATGGCTTGGCCTGAACAGCAACAGCTGTGAAACTTTCCAGACTACTGTATTACTGTAACTGGTCCACAGTAGCATCACTCGATATAGTTGTCAGTGTCTGAACAGCTATATGGCATGGCATGTAGAACTGTATTAGTACACAATTAAAGGTTTCCATGTCTGCAAACCTGTGGGTGGTGTTTTACCAATGACCTCTATGTAGGTGTATGTTACAGGCAATGATTGTCATTTGTATGGGTGGTGCATACAGTGTCCAGTCATTCAGAGGTCAACTGTAGGCATAGTGGCTGTTCCATACTGTGTGCACCTTCCACTTATGTATCTTACTGTACATATAACTGCATGGGTATGTGTAGTCACATGTATATGTATACATATATATATATATATATATATATATATATATATATATATATATATATATATATATATATATATATATATATATATATATATATATATATATATATATATATATATATATATATATATGTGTGTATATATATATATATATATATATATATATATATATATATATATATATATATATGTAAAACTATGTATTCCTTTATCTGCATATCTGTGTCTGTGTATCTGTATCCTGGAAATGTTAATGGCTTCCACATAATACATTCCCCATGGGAGCCAGACTCTATTGTATGATATGTTACCAATACCAGCCTGACATCATACAGGTGGGACATAGTACAGGTAACATCATGTGCCCTTGTTGTTACAGGCCCTGGTTATGTGATCTCCAACACTTGGTAGTGTATTGCAGGGCGGACATGTTTGGCTGGGGGGGGGCTATTTGTACAACATGCCTAGTGTGTGGGGCCTCTCAGCCCCATTAATGGTGCATGAGGACATATGTGTCATTTATTAATCCGCCATTGCTATCTACAGATGTATAGCCATATATACCTGTATATATGTATATATATATATATATATATATATATATATATATATATATATATATATGTGTGTGTATATATGTATATATATACATATATATATATATGTATATATATATATATATATATATATATATATATATATATATATATATATATATATATATACATATATAAAACTGTACACATATGTAACTTGCTGTGTATATGTAGACATATAGGTGTAGACACATATATGTGTCGATGTAGGCAGTTGCATGTATATATGCTCATATATATACTGATATATATATATGTATATAATGTCAGACATATATATATATATATATATATATATATATATATATATATATATATATATATATGTACAGTTGTATATATGTATCTGTGTAGATATGCATATATGTACACAGACATACATCTAGATGGTATACATTCTCTGTACTGTTGCATGACTGGACTGGATGATATGGTTCTGAAATCATCAGATGTAAAAGTATCCTGCATGGCTTAGTGGTACATCACCTTAGCTATGGTATGCAGTGTCCTGGGTTTGAGCCAAGCAGAAGCTGTGTATTTTGTAGCTGGGCAGAACATGGCCCATTGTATACAGTGTGATGAAGGCACTTTTGAGCAGTTGTACATGGGTTTGCTCGGGGGTAAGCTACACGGGTTAAGCAAAATAGAAGCCAAATGAGTGTATGACACTGTCACCAGAAGGTCCGTGTTCTGCCCAACAGCACTGTAAACAGTGTCTGCAAGTCCCAAATCCAGGACCCAACACAAAATAGACAATGTGAATTACCACTAACCCATGATATACAGTAGAATATGCATATATATTTTATATATATATATATATATATATATATATATATATATATATATATATATATATATATATATAGATATATATAGCTATATAGATATATATAGATATATATATATATATATATATATGTGTATACAGATGTATATCAATTGATATCATAGAGGACATAACAAAGACATATATGAACACAGGCACCGTTAATGGGAGTGGTGGGGCTCAAGCTACACGTCTCACACATGGAGACATCCCCCCTGCAATACATTACTGACTGTTGCAAATGCCATAACCAGGACCTGACAATACATGGGCACAAGATGTTAACAGTAGGTCATCCCACCTGTATTATGACACGCGGGTATTGATAACATATCATGCTATATGGTCTGTCTACCATAGTGAATGTACAATGTGTAAGCAATGAATGGTCCTATGATACCTATACTCACACACATGTATGCAGATACTCATATGCAGATATATACGTATACATATGTATAGCTATATATGCGACTACACAGACACACACACAGAGGTTTGTCTAGGAAGATACATGAGAGGGTGCACACCACATTGAACTGCCAGCATCCCTACAGTTGCAAGCTCATCTGATGGACATTGTATGACTCACCCATACCACATACAAGTGTTGCCTGACCCATATACCCACACAGACGTCTATGGATGTAACACAACAGACAGGTTGGTATACATAGGGAAGGTTCAGTTGTGTACTATTACAGTTGTATATGCCACATCACATAGCCGATTATGCTCTGACATACATACAAACAGAGTAATGCAACACACAAACATATCTTTTAGGACAGTAGTCCAAAAGCATCACATCTATTGGTGTCCATGCCAGGGCTTTCAGATAATTCAACGGAAAAGACTGATGTGGCAACAGCATAACAAACTATGCACAGTATGTCATGCAGATGTATAGCCCAGTGGCCTCTAAATACACTCTGCATGCAATCCCTAGGGTGATAAGACCTGGGTTGAAACTATGGGTGGCATCTGTCACATAATGCATAGCTGTAATCATCACAATCACACTGATGGCAGTCAGCAGTAGGCCAGCAGTGTTCACAAGGTGGAATGTATTGTAATGTACATCCGCATACCGTAGGGCAGCTTACTACTGGTGGTCCTCACATGTTGTAACACCCTGGGATACTTGTGGTGTATAACCCCAATGCAGTGCCTGACAGGGGCATAGCACACTGTTGCATACACTGACCTTGAGACTGCAGAGGTGCACACATGTATTGTGCAAATGATGCCCACATATATATGGTGCATATGGACTGTGCACCATTAATTATTGACAGCATAACTGATAACCAGCCAGTCATATGACAGACTGTTGGACATGTTGTGTGTAGTAGGGGCTGTGTCCGGGGACATTACTAGGACATTATGTGTATGTGTGTACAGTACTATGGTCAATGTATGTATGGAAGGGTTCTGCGGTCTTTACTATCCAAATAGCCATGCCTGACTCCTCACCCACCAAAGTAATGTCACCTGGGGGGGGGCACAGCACCTATCCAACACCTACAATGAA
Source organism: Protopterus annectens (assembly GCF_019279795.1). Lineage (NCBI taxonomy): Eukaryota > Metazoa > Chordata > Ceratodontiformes > Protopteridae > Protopterus > Protopterus annectens. Next base: position 1,444,538,788 of record NC_056725.1, on the reverse strand, counting down.
GATAGCAGAGCATATATGGTCCCATATATAGTAATACTACATATAATATAACCATGTGTATAACAACAATACTTAACAAATGTCCATACCTGTGTTCCTGTGTTGGGATGGCAGGGTCTCTCTGAGTGTGTTTGTGTTTGTGTGTGTTGTGCGGTAGTGTGTCCATTAATTCTCACAGGTACAAGGACCCACTACTGCAGGGCTGAAGAGACACCTGTCGCTCCAAATCCACAGGTTGCAGACCCATGGGTTAGGATGATTGACGACTGTATGTGTATTGCACTTAAGACACATGGGCTCTGTATAGACTGTGGGGTCTATACTAGATAGACGAAAGATGAATTAGGTGAACCCAATATGATTGACACATAAAAGTCAAGCTACAAAATGAGCGAAGGATGGAAATGCGGAAAGACATAACGCCGAGCGGATTTCCCTGGCCAGCAGGGTGATTGTGGGGATGAGGAAATATATCCTTTTACCCACTGTAGAGCAGTCTTGCAGTTGGTATGTATATATAAATAGAGGGGTGTGGGGGGTGCAGGGAGGGCTTGCCCCCCTGCAAAAATGTTAACAAAAGTGTTTTGTGTTGTGTTTGTTTACATTGGGTTTACTTATGTGTATGGTGCTGTTGCTTCCGGGAATGTGTTTGGCATTGTGAGTTTCGGCGTTTCCATCCTTTGCTGTTTTGTAGATCAACGTTTATGTGTTGCTCTTTTGGTGTTCGCATATTATGGGTTTCATGCTCATAATATAGACCACAGACAGTGGTAGATGCCATTGTTCTCCATCCATTTCTCTCTGCTGTCACATGCCACTTCAGTGGTAACCTTGTGTATCATATGTGGCTGTGGCTGCATTGCCATTGGATGTGGGTATGCATTTACTCCCAGGTGTCTACTATGCTGTGCTGTGACCTGTGTGTCGAGCCTGCTATACTCGCAGGTACATGTGTATCCCCCATACAATATGTATTCTGGAGTTGTGGTAGTCTGCCTGTAGTTCGCCCAATGCTTTGTGACATGCCTAGCAGCCTACTGTAAATGCCTAGTGTGCTGTTATGTCCAGTTATTTGCAGGACATACTGCTGCCAGGACAGCATACCTGTTGTGTATTACTGAGAAAGCTGTGGTATGCTGCACAGATGTATGCCATTCTCTACTGGGTAGGATGTGGACATGTGAACTCAGCAGCACCAGGTAGTATGTGTTTGGACAAACTGGCATGTGTGCATGCATACACTGTGTGGGCATGTGTACCCCAGTATTGTGATATACCCATGTACATGGCTAGTAACGACCACATTGGGAGGCATGGTCCACATGTCACGCATGAAGAGGACATGTGTACAAGTCTGGACTGGCCACAGAGTGCCACACTGTCCACATATAGTGGTCATATCCCTGCTGTAGTCCACAGCATCATTACTGTACTAGCAGTGGATCTGTAGTATGCTGCCCCTAGGATGTTTGTCTGTAAGCAATGGTGCACATGTCTACAGCAGATGCGACCTCCCCACTCAGTATGTCTGTTAGGACACCCCTATGACAGTGGCAACAGTCTAAATATATACCCACAATATATCTGTGATATCCCCTTGCACTACGGTGTTGGGACTATTGGTAATGAGGTTGGACTCTACTCCATGTACCAAACATATGGTAAACTGATATGTGTGCACATATATCCACATATCTATGTAGATATATACACATATACATATCCACATACTTATGTGGCCATATACATATCCACATACATATATGGGGATATATATATATATATATATATATATATATATATATATATATATATATATATATATATATATATATATATATATATATATATATATATATATATATGTGTGTGTGTGTGTGTGTGTGTGTGTGTGTGTGTGTGTGTGTGTGTGTATACATATTAATACCACACATATACATACATACAGCACTGACTTCAACAAGTGGCTATGCATTTGCTGTTATTCAAAGGGGAGCAGTTATCTATCTGCCTGGGGCAACATAATTTACAGACCACGATGCTCTGGCAGGGACGGACTGCACGTGTTGCCCCTAGGATTCAGGTTACTAGTAACACCTCCTGGCAACTTTATAGTGCCCAATCTAGGCAGGGTTCAAAGGAGAAATCCACCACTGTAACAGATGCAAGCACGCAAAACGGCCGGTAATGCGACTCATTGTTGGACATCTAAACCTGAACAGGCACTCTCCGGAGCCACACATACAAATGTGGAACATTGATATCTGTGCAGTACCTGGGACCTGGTGCAATGCTCCAGAGAGCACACCTGTAATACCTGGCTACAACCCTTATCACACATGTCGGGCAACAAACCAAGGCCACAACACTACAGGTAGAGGAGTGTCCATATTCACCAAGGTCATTCACACCTCCAGCCTAGTGTCAAACACAATGCATTTGGGAATCACCAAATGTAACTGACACTATGTAAGACTGCAATCCAAATTGCAGCTGCCTACTGATCCCCTCCATGGTTCAAGGTTCTCACTGCACCATTATACACATACTGGACAATATTAAGATACAATCAAACACCATGATACTGGTTGATTCCAAATACTCTGCCATTAACTGGGAAATCACCTCATGTACCACCACCCTTTATCAATGGTTCTGGGAACACATACAGTCCAAACTCCTGGATCAACTAGCCCATTGTCCAACCAGGGTGTCCAATATCATAGACCTGGTCATTCCCAACATGGGTGTCAGATGCCTCACACCAGTCGCCACCCCTCATAGGTCAGGTCAGACCATTAGGTAATCACTGGTGACATCCACATCCCACACCCACCCGCCAGTAAGGATCCTTCATGAATACCCTCTGCAAAGCCTACACCATGCTACTCAAGCCAGACGTGACAAACCTCATGACACCCATGGAAATGGGAGCTGAACGTGCAACTGGTGATTCCTACAGTAAGTCAGTGTGTGGGCACACCCACTCATGCATGCATTGCGCCATCCCACATAGACCCAAAACACTGTCCTCTAAACAAGGAAGCCAGTCTTGTGCTCCACTGCCATCTATACAACAGAAGGAAGACACTGTTGCAGTTAACAGGATAATCCCAAAATGGAAATTGCTCCCTTACCAGCCTCAGTAAGAAGCTACTATCCTTTAGAAACTGCCACATCTTGTTACATAGATATTATTGGCATAGATTCCAAAGACAAGCAGACGGCATTCTATAGTTATGTCCAGGATCTATACCACAATGCTCAGAATTGCTCTGTGCTGCAACAGATTGGCACTAAATATACTGATTCAAAAGCGTGTCCCAATATCCGGGTAGACAGGGTTAGTGCCACATTCAGCCTCCATCACCCCCTACAGGGCACATCTCAGTAACAAAAGGTTGCCAAATGCCAGTAATCATGACCACATAGGTGGATTCTGCTGACTACACTGCTAGGAATACAGCAGCCATGGGGCCAGATGACATCCCGGGTTGTTGAGTACATGAACTACTACATAACCCTGCATCTCACCTAAGTGCCATGTGTCATCATAGACTTACCTCAGGCGTCTATCCCACTGAGTGGTGCACAGCTACAGTTACCACACTCTACAAGGGGGAATCCACCTTGGATCCCGAGAACTACCATCCCATCAGTCTGATGAGCCTGATCTGCAAGGGCATGGAATGCATTAACATGCAACTCATTAACAAAGGCATTGGCAAACAATAAACACTGGACCCCACCCTGGTTGGGCTCGTGTAGGTTTGATCTTGTCTCCTGACCCTGTTTGACTACTGTGATTCAGTCCCAGGAGCTGTGGAGGAGTGTAAGGGGGGTGCACACAGCCTATCTGGACTCCACCAAATCCTTCAACAACATCGCCCACTCTAGAGACATAGTTAAACATGCAGAGCTGGCCATAATCACCTGTGTCACTCGATGGTTTGCCAAATGACTTACCGACAGAACCCAGACTGTAAACATAGTCATGTCTGATCCCTGCTCCAGACAATTGAATAATTTGAGTAAATCAGGGTCGGTCCTGGCACACCTGTTGTTTGGCAACTACTCCCCTGATGTACAGGCCTACACTACTGAACTCTGGCTGACAAAGTTCACAGATGGCCGCAAACTGGGAGCCATTATTGGATCCCCAAATGATGTAGATATTTTACAACATGGCTTTACAGACACAGATGCTTGGTGCCAGAGCCATGGGCTCAAGCGTAATGGCATGTAATGTATAATTATCCATATTGGACATACCATGTGCCCTGTATAGAGTACAATGCCCTATTTTGGTATGTACCTCACAGGACAGCTGCGACAGCTAGGAAGGCAGTGTAAATACCTCACTATATGAATCACAGCCATCAAACAGATGGCCTATGATGACCATCTGGACATCCTCCAGCTATACTCTGTGGCATACTGTCTACACAAACCCTGGGAAATGGCATCTGTAATGTGTATGTACTGCCATGTACAGTACATATCTATGTGCTCTCATTACTGTAGCAAAGGGTATTGAGTGTCATGTATGGTACACACAAGTATATGAGGCCTGCACAGCACTGTTATCCATGTGAATGTGTGACATGCAGGGGTAGCAGCCCAGGTGCGTGCTGTCACACAGGCATGCAGTGTAACATGGCAGTACTACTGTTGACAGTGCTGTCCCAGGGAAGGGTGCTTTGCTAACATTACTACTGACAACAAGCATACCTGCGGGCATAGCTGCACTATGAGGGCTCACTGTCATGTACCTGGTGAGTGGGCTGTGTCACCATATATGTGCCCTACTGGATGATATTCAGACATGTGGAATGTAACTGTGGAGTACCGTTGGCACAGCACATGTTAGTGAGGGCTTACAACATGTAGTAATGGCATATTCATTGTTGTCAAACATCCATCTGTTGACACATTCATTCTACTGCATAGCTACTTGCCAAACTGGTGTCTTTCAGTCCCGCTACAGATGTGCAGATGGCAGGTCTCCAGCTGGGATACATACAGGCAACCTAAGCTTGATAGACACTGACATGTGTGGCCAACTGTGTACTACCTGCCACATATAGGGGACATCGCCCTGAATGGGCCACATGCCACCGGTACCTACACTACACTGCCATAGCCAAATGAACATGTTTGGGTACAGGTCTCCATCACAGACACTAACCATGTGTTGTACAACATGTTGCATACATGTCAACTGGACCACATTGGTCGCCATGTGTAGAAGGCACCCACAGGATTGGCTGATGCATGTCACTCTCACCCTGCCAGTCACTAATGTGGTATCTGTCGATACATTGGCTGCTGGCACATGGCAGGTGGCATGTTACCAATGTACACACACCTCCTACACATCCAGCCCCCCAATGGACAACAGCCAAGTACACAGCTATGATCACCGGCAGCAATGCACCACAGTATTGACACATGCACGTGTGCATTACTGAGGATAGCATTGTTTATGTGTTAGTGCACCTGCAGTTGGGAAGTCCATGACTGCCTTCACTACCACCACCACTCCCATTGCCATAGTCAGATGTGGCTGGTGCTGTATTGCACATGACATGTAGCCTGTTACACTCCTCTCCCTAAAAGCTACATGTGCCTTGCAGTATCAGCACAACAGTGTTGTACAAATGGGTTGGTAGGCATGGGAATTCCATTGAGGTCTGCCACGTGTGTGAATGTGTGCATGTCTGCATATCTGTAGGGTACATCATTCCAAGGCCACATACTCCTATTACAATACACATTGCCACACAGTAGTACAGATATTGTTGTTGTCGCCCATAGGTGTGGCAATGCAATGCAACACCCTACTCTGCCTGAGGCATGTGCATCACATGCATATCCCTATGATACCATTGTTGTGATATGCAATGGGTTGTTTTGGCGTCATGGCCAATGTGTGATAGTGGGTATGTTAGAGTATCAAGATGAGTTCCAGTGTGTACAATATCCAGTGGGGGATGTTGGTGCTGTGTACACTATCTTTACACTATGGTACACCTGGTATATGGCCCATGTACCACTGTCTGGTGGCCACTGTCACCAACACCCATACAAGTAACAGATAACAGAATACAGCCCGGTTACACATGTTCTGTGTGCAGCTTACCTGTAACACATTGGACACATGGACTAGTTAGTTAGCAAAAATACAACCAGGTCTCTAAGATGTGTGTCTACCTGTTATGTGTCAGTCAGTGTGTATATGATGGTATGACACACTATGTATTCTCCATATGGAAACATTACATCCACCATTACCATATTGTATGTGTCTGTGGATGGTCTGCATGTAACATGTGACCTGGTACACACCTCACCCTATAGATGGTGTTGTGTGTGCAATGACAGCCACACAGTTCAGTAGTACTACATACCTGGGTAGGGGTCTAGACACAGTGTCAACAAGTAAGGGTGTGTGTGTATGTGCATGGGTTGACATAAAGGTGCAGATTATACCTGTACCAGCAGGCCACCAGTCAATTTTGCACGAGCAATAACTTTTTTACATACTTGTGGCATGTGTGCAACTGTACCCCAGATATGTCATGGCCATGGTGTCACCACACTGACATACCCTTGTGGAATATGACTGCAGACCATCCTCATGCTGACACATGTACTCCTGCAGCACAAACGGATAACAGTATGGGGATAACAATCGGTGTTACCAACAGCTGAGATGCATCATAGCTGCATGGCTACACTACCTGACATGTATGCATTACACATTACCCCTGACAACATCTTACACTGCAGTACATTGCAGCACTCAATTACAGTCACCATGTGCATCAGAACCATATTAGCCTGTCTCTGCATCGATGTTATGGATGACAGGGATGCGGCACAGGTATCATTATATGCATAAGGTGTGTATAAGTCATCTTAGCTGCATGGCTACACTACCTGACATATATGCATTACACATTACCCCTGATTACATTCTACACTGCAGTACATTGCAGCACTCTATTACAGTCACCGTCTGCATCAGAACCATATTAGTCTGTCCCTGCATCAATGTTATGGATGACAGGGATGTGGCACAGGTATCATCATATGCACAGGGTGTGTTGCTGGTGTACCAGAGGCCGAGGGTCGTCCAAACATGTGTCACTATGTGTGTGGGTGAGGGGTGTGGTTCTTTGATTGGGGTGTGGTGATGTGGTGTGTGTCAGTATGGGGTTGCATAGTGTGTGGGTATTGCACACAGTTCCACCATGTGGCTGCCCTATACAGGTGATGTTAGACAGCTGCAGACCGTACCTGGCAGGATGTGCAGTTCACTAACTCCTGCCATGGACATGCTAACTGTGCCTGCCAGGGGTTCCATGGGCACGTGCAGGTACAGACCTTGAGGTGCTACTCTCCCATGATGATGACATATGTCCACTGGAACTATGTCCCACCTGGAACTGGCCAGGACCACATCCACAAGGCCTACTGTGGTGTGGTGTGGACAGCAGCACCAGTGATGTGCTGGGGCTGGTAATGCCACTACAGGAGTGGCTGGGCATCCTGGCACATCCATGTTGACAGCCAGCTGCTGTTTTTTCTGGCCTATGTCCACGTGGCTGTCGCACCAGTCCCACCACACATTCTGGCACAGACATACCATGGTTGAGGAGGCCCACCATCTCTCCCCACTGTCTATCCATTACCTGGGTATATTCATGGATGGCACCAACAAGTTCATGATGGTTGCCACTTACAGCTGTAAAAGCAGACCTCTGCAGCCTCAGGCCCTGTCTGGTGTGCATTTTCATACATGCCTGTGCCTCCATTATGGCCTGAAACATGCTCCTGGTGGTACCAGTTGTGGCGCCTCTGCCAGGGGCATGATGACCTGCAGTCCTCCCATGAGCACCACGATACATCTGCCGATGTGGTGGCCTTCTGGACATCCAACTATGTCAACTGTGATCCGACACAGCTGGCATGGGCACCACATTTTCCTGGTCATTGCCTCCAACTGCCAACTGTCCCCCTGCTATGGCCACATGTGATGGGGTTTGTAGGGGCACTGTAACTGTGTGCAGGCTTGGGGTGGCTAGGAGGGTGATGACACAGGTTGGTGCAGTGTCGGTATCTGACAACACTACCTGTGCCTCACCTGTACCATCATCATTATCAGTGTCTGTAGGGATACCTACCTCAGTTTCCATGCAGGAGGGACCCTGACCCACCTTGCCCCCTGTGGGGAAACAATTACACACTTTAAGACCTGTACAGCATTGCATAACAGTACACACACTTACACACACTCACACTGACAGCCACTTTACTACCTCACTTTCCCCTGGGTTTACGGGCAGTCCCACATTCAGTTACATATGTTCCCCATCCTGCATGGCACTTGCTAATAAACACACATTACTACTGCCCATTAACATATCATTCCTCTCTATGCCTACACAAATGGTTACAACACCTAACCTGTTACTCCATCACTCCCTGACTTGGGTGGAGTAGGTTGTACATGGCCTCACTGCTGTCATCCCAGTTTACCCTGTGTATGGGCAGTAATGGTGTACAAGGCCCCTGTATGGTTGGGGCTGCTACATTCACTACATATGTCACACACCAGAGCCTCATACTATAGTTGTGCTCAGTCCATGCCACATCTGCTGCACATGTTACCCATCATGCAGGCAACAGTACTACCTGGATACACTCACTGATGTGCTGTGGTAATTCCCCATTACATTTGTAGTGCTGCATATGTGGGTAGCTGGTTACCTATCTGCTGCTGGCAATATGATGTGTATACCTGGTATGTACTTCACCTCCCAATGCATGTTCTATGCTACAGACCTTGTTATGCTATTAGCTGTCCTGTGTTCACATACCAGACAGGTTGTCCTGGTGTCCCATGTCTCACTCCATGTACATGTACAGCTCAATCCCAAGGGGAAGTACTGCCATGTGATCAATCCCACCATCACCTGTGCATACATGGACACCCACACACACAGACATACATGTACACACATATCTGACATGGAACGTCCACACTCCACTAGATTGCATTCACAAACGCAATCAGCAGCCACTCACACCCACATTCCTACATGTGAATTTGCACAACATTTGTACACATAATCCTCCCATTACCCTTCTGTCAGCATGCATTACATATGGTGCTCAACAGCATGCAGTGCAACAATAGCGACTTCATGCTAGTGGCAGTATATGTGTGTGAGGCATGGGCTGCGTTGGTAGGTGATGGCCCTTCCCCTTGTTAACACTGCACCCATCTACAAAGTGTTACTGTGTACCTGTTCTGCACCCTGCCTTGTACAGTGCACCATACCTCACAGGTGCAGAAACCATTGCTGCATATGTAGTACTGTGTCAGTTATGCCAGCTCCACTGCTCACAGCCCCTATGTGTTATAGCAACTCATACCTGGGATATGTGAACAGCTATCATTTGTGAATACCTGATGTCTGCATTACAGATTACAACATCAGCAGTGCATGTATGACCAGTACAAGATTATTACACTGACAAACAGTGGACCTTACCATGGCTGTGGGAGGTGCCCTACACATGCCCCAGACCTCTGCATGGACGCAAGGTCTACTCATGTGTACATCCCTTTGACAGCACACACAGCTGTCATGCATGCTGTGGGGTCAGAGTTACGTCTGCCACATTCACGTAACCTGATTGTGTGCAGCTGCAGCCATGGTGGTGTTGATTCACACATGTCCCTACTGTAGGTCATGTGGCCTGCCATACTTCACATCCCTGTGGACACATTGCACATTGACAAGATGTTAGTTGTCTTGCATGTGTCTGTTGTACCCTTCTGATAAACCAGCATTGTCTCTACCGTGATGCGGTGCACTTCACAGCAACAAAATGTGAATGTGTACAGCATGCAGTATGGGTAGTTGTGTTAGATGTGTACATGGGATATCCCATAGCTATTACATGCTCAGTGTATCATCATGCATGAATACAAACCATACTCACTGGCTATGGGCTGCTGCCGTGGTGGTATCCTGGAGGGACCTACATAGTAGTGTGAGAAAGTTGATGTCAGTGGCCACAGCTGTGGCATTCGTAAAAGGTGAGTGCAGCATTGCATTACATCAACAGTAGAATTCCACAATATGAAAAACAGGTAACCACCACGGACTCCTTGCTCCAGCAATCAAGAAATTCAGATATCCTTAGCAGGAAGTATAACAACACAAGTTCCTTAACGCAAAATTTATTAAGACAGCGTTTTCGCCGTGTGCATAGACACAGCTTCTTCAGAGTGAATAAAACAAGTACTAGATGCACTGAAACAGTTTTTAAATCATTCACTAGGAAGTGATATCATGGCCAATGAATTAAAGGTGCAAAAAACATTAAAAATAAGAACAAAATTATTATAAAATGCATTTGCAAAAAGGACCTCAGTAAAAGGTCATGTTAAAACCTGTCAGCAAACAGTAATAAATTGAAAAGTAAATAGCTTATGAACAATAAAAAAATCCTAACAGTTAAAGTAACAGAATTCTAATAATTTATTTACAATAAAAAGTATATGTGTATCAAAATGTGCATATACTATAGTATAGTATTATATGAAGTGTAATGTAATACAACTGGAGATTGTCAATACTACAAAAAAGAAGGGACCTCAACATAGGTATGAACCTAGTAGGGGAGAGTGTAAAATGACAAAAAATTAAACACCACACAAAAAGTAGTGTAGGAGAACTGTATCATCTTAGATAACTTCTAATTTTTAATACTGAAGAGATATTACAGTTCTCATTTAATCCTGGATGCTTGAATGCATCTGTTCTAAGTTGCCATTCCAATGCATTTTATAATAATTTTGTTCTTATTTTTAATGTTTTTTGCACCGTGGTGGTTACCTGTTTTTCATTTGTTTTTCTTGTTACACGAATTCCACAATATTACAGCTTATGCATGCCTGTTTATTACTACTATACAGCAGCAGACTATGTATATGACTTCTCAGATTTGCATGATGTACCTGTACAGATGCAGATGCATACATAAGAGTGGTGTACCGATGTGCCCTGGGGCCTTACCTGCACATTTTTCTGCTGGTGTGTCGGTGGCACCCACCTCCAAAATGTGCCCTGCCAAGTGTTGCTGCTGCAGGCGGGCAGGTGCCACAAGGCTGCTGAGAGTCTCCTCCACATGGGTGAGGGCGTGGATGGGTGGGTTGCCCCCCCCATTGTGAGATGGTCCCCCCTTACGGCAGCTGCACACTAACGTACATGGTGAAGCAGGTCGGTGCAATGATGCCATAACTGCTCATAGCTGCCGTTATGCAGACCGACATCATTGACCCTGAAGACTAGCTCATTCCACAGGGTGGTCCTCTCCTGCTGGACGTGGGCTGTCCGCCCAAACAGCTGTTCATAATGCTATACAAGGTGGTCGATAATAACCTCTATCTCAGCAGCGCTGTATGCGGGCAGACAACTATGTGCCATGTTCCCTGGAAGACATAAAGATGGAAACAGGTCTGAGCCACCCATACAGCAGGGTTACCATAGTTCTTAATACACATATTTGTCTCCCCCCACCATATCAGCTACAACAAACCATTCACAGAATGCAATTGTTATGTCAGCTGCTTACCTACCACTGGGACCTATGTTGTATTGTACCAAGCTTTGTGCTATGTGTATGTGCCACACTTTGTGCTATGTGCTTGTAGCCATGCTCCCTGTGGGGACACTTATCTTTGCTGGCTTGTTACAGACTATTTCACCCGCATGCCATTGTCAGTGCCACTATATATATATATATATATATATATATATATATATATATATATATATATATGTGTGTGTATAAATATATATCTATGTGCATATAAGTGTAGATATATGTTGTACATTGTTGATATACCTATGTCTGTGTATCTGTAGACATACATGTCACATTTTGTATCTCACAGATATTTATCTATATGTGGAGTGCATACAGACATCTGGTTCGCATTCTGTAACTGTCTTTCATTCACAGCTGCACTGTTCTGCCTTGCTGCAACACAGACAGGTGTCACATGTGAACACAGACTAACATTAGGGTGGTATATATGGTGTGAGATTGCGGGTATGCCTATTATACACCTATGGCATTTGTGCATGCTACATTACACATTAACATGACTGTCCTGCAAGGGGTGTGCTCTGACACCCATGTGTCTATCATGACAGCAGTACTTCCACCACCAGCAATTGTCCACACTAATATAACACACACAGATATTATGGCTGACATCTTTGTCATTCATTGCTGATCAGCTCAGTTGGCGGGTATGTCCCACTGCCTACAGGCACAGTCAGCATTGTCCAGAGGAACATCATTACAGGGACACCTACAGATGGCACATATCAAACATTCAACATAATATATCCTATTAATCTATACCACATACTACATTAAATTACATACAGTTATGTTTTACATACGTTTTTTTTCAGGACGGGTTTGACGCCTTCCTGGTTTTGGCTTGTATGTTTTATTTTTTTCTCACTGTGTGTGTGTGTTTCTCTTTCTCTTTTTTTTATATATTTTTTCCCTCCCTCTCTCTCTCTCTCTCTCTCTCCACTAGAGCGATTCAGTTGTTTTGAATGGATTGCAGCATGTTTTTTGTAGGTGATGCACATGATCAGGTAATGGGCTCTGCACCAAGCAGTGTGCAACAGTTGCTAACTGCATGCAGCCTGCTATGTAGTGATTCAGTTAACCACTGTCATGGCAACCCAGTACTATAAATTTCTGACTCAAGTGGGCGTTGTCCCTTCAACTTTCCAGTATGGAGAACATCCTTCCTGTATCTCGGCAGCAGTGTTACAGATGGCAGGTTGCAGTACCTCTTACAGCAAGACTTGCAGACACAGGCCAACTACACAATCGTGAGAGGTTCCAGACCGACAGACAGAGTGAGGAGTAGTGTTGTTATGTGCATTGTATATTGCTGGTCTTGCAGTGTTTGAGTGTAAATAGTAGTTAAGGATGGAATGCAGTCAGTCTGCATAGCTCTCAGCTGTGGGCCTATCCACATGATGGCCAGTGGATTGTCTGTTTGCTTTTGCCTGTGTACCACACAGGTCTTGTCCTAGATATATCCCCGGCAATCTGTCTGTTGCATGCTATCAGTACATGGCTACATCCATTTGTTTTCCTGATGTCTTCTTCCTGCATAAGGGTATGTTGCAAAAAATCCTGTAACACCAGTAATTTTCAGGGTGTGTATCAGCAATATTGTGAGTATGGCCCTGTGTTCCTGCCTCTGTCCTCCACATATATGGCTGGCTTTGTCATGCTGTGATATGGTTAGGGGTTGTTCGGTAATGGCCTATCATTATTTACTGCTAGCATTCCTGCTAGCATCCCAGTCATATTGTGGACTCCCACATTTGTTGGTCAAGGTCCGTACATGTGACAGATAATAGACATTACCACAGGTAATAATTTTCCCCTAGGCCTTGACTACAGGGTGTAACTGGAGGCTGCTGAACTACATCTGTTATTGTTTATTGTTACTTATCATGATGGCAAATCATTTGTCAACAGTTGTACGAATTGAAGGGCTTGGCCTGGACAGCATAGTATGTTATATATCCGCGCTGTTCGCATCTACTGATTTGTGTGGGCCTTGCATTCCTCACTGATTAAATAAGTCAAATTCTATGTGCTGTAAGTAATGGCATACATTATTATATAATACACAAATAAAGGTTGTCTGTGTATACATACCTGTGTGTCGTCTCATGTCCTTTGAATTGTGAGTGGGTATATGTGTAAAGCAAGTATTCCTTTTGTGGGAATGGTCGCCACACTACACGTCACAGGTACCAGTTACAGGGCTTGTGGCTGAGGGATATACATTGCACCCAGTCTGTCCACACTACTTCTACATATGTATGGCTACTAATACCTTTTGTCTGTGTATATGTGTATGTACCTACATATCTCATATATATATATATATATATATATATATATATATATATATAAATATATATATATAAATATATATATATATATATATATATATATATATATATATATATATATATATAAATATATATATATACATATGTATACCTGAACATAATTTTCAATGTATAGATGCGTGTGCATATCTATACCGTTGTAGTGTACCCCTTCCACATTGTACATTCCCTACATTAGACTGACTTTTCTGCATGATACGCTACAGATATTGCCCTGCCATGTACAGGTGACTTGGATTACTGCTGGAGCATTGTAGCTATGATGTTGAGGGTCCTGATGTCATGTACTGCATGTGCTGGATAGTGGATTGCACAGCATATCCATTAAGGTTGGGGGGTTACATAGCAGTAATTACTAGGTGTCCCTCATTCATGCCTCCACCCCCATTAACTGTACTTATGGTCTGGTATGTTGTATTGAGTGGATCATGAGTTTGTTCACATGTGGAAATGCTATACACATGTCTATCTGTATAAATATCTATATATATATATATATATATATATATATATATATATATATATATATATATATATATATATATATATATATATATATATATATATATATATATATGGGTGGGTTAAGGGGTTATAGGTTAGGTTAAGTGAGGTGGGTTAAGGATGGGTTAGGGTTAGTTAAGGAGTGGATTTAGGGGTCGTTTAGGGAGATAGGGGTGGGTGTGGGAAGTGGAGTGGGGGTTGGGATGGGGAGGTGCAGGGTTAGTTAGGTTAGGAGCGGTAGGTAAGTGTGCTGGACCTTGGAGGTTAGGGGTTAGGTAAGAGTTAGTGTGGGCTTGTGGGGATTTTGGTGTGCTTGTATATATATATATATATATATATATATATATATATATATATATATATATGTATATACATATATATATATATATATATATATATATCTATATATATATATATATATATATATAGATAGATATACCTGTGTGTGTGTATATCTGCATGATTATATATGTGAAACCCCCATATATAGAGAGATAGATATGGACATTGATATAGATCTAGATATGTATATGTATATATCTGTGTGTATGTATGTGTGTGTCTGTATATATATATATATATATATATATATATATATATATATATATATATATATATATAGATATATACACTGAACATATTTATCTATCTAGGTACGACTGCTGTTATATGATTATTTGTGAGTCATACATACACATATATATACCTATAGCTGTCTGTCTGTCTACATTTACAGATATATATCTGTCCATATGTCCATGCATGTTCGGCTTATATGTTTGGCCTGTACCTCATTCTCTTGGCAATTGACATGGATGGTCTTAGGATTGAAGTCAGTCACTCGTGCCAACACGTTCGTGTTTCAGACTTTTCGTCTCCATCAAAATATTGCTTATCTATGCTTACTACTGCTTATTTGTGCTTACACCTGCTTACTAGTGCCTTATTCATTATGACACTGACACTTCACATGAGCATTTAATGCAGTACTCCTGTTCAAGTATAAATATTATTTAGTAGGTTATACAGCAAAACAATGTTGATATAAAGATTTCACATGGAAAATATAATTTGTTGCAGTGGGACTTGAACTGGGAATGCATGCACGTTAGGCTGATGCTTTGCCCACTACACTATTGCTGTTTTGCTTCATTTGCATATTTCTACCTTAATGTCATACCCATGCTCCCTTTCCCAGACCCCCGAGCTCCATGTACACAGCATCCATCCATTCTCTAGTTGCTAGCCTTGCCATACCATACCTGCACACATTTCCCTCTCTGCACGTCTCGGTACTGTCTCGACGCAACCTTCTGCAGGCTCTTCATCCGTTAAGTCCACATATGTTTGAGCCTCCCCTTGATCCTTCTCCGATACTGGTGGAAACATCTATGTGACCCACAAAGTCTGGTTCTTCACGCCAGGGATGGAGCTGCTGTGTCACAAGTAGACTTTGCTAGTCTCCACTGTTTCTCCTACTGGTAGCATCCTGCCAGGGGTTTGAGAATCAGCGGTTTGCTCACACACCCGACCAGCCTCATCTCCTGGTTCCACGGATAAAGCACGCCCCCATGGCGTGCCCTGTTTTTCATTCTTCTTTTCAGTATTATGCAAGACTACTGTTCTCATAGTATGTGTGAACAGGCACTGTTCATTGATACTCATAGACTGCTTGGAATACTGTGATTGAGCAATGTGCATGTTTGCTGGTATTAATCTACATACTTACATACATTTCCTATACTGTTGACTGCCTGTGCTGGATGATATGTTTGTAATAGCAGCTGATTGCATATCTCCCATGCCTTTGTGGTAACTCACTTGGACTATAGTGTGCAGGATGGGGGGGTGGTGGAACCTGGGAGTGCTGATTATTGTGTTACTGGGCACGATGAGAGCTGTTTGCTACAGAGTGCCTAAGGTACTGTGGGGGAAGTGCTGGCGGGTATTCGCTGGTGTGCACGAGGCTCAGACTTGCTGACCTCCAGTTACGGCATCTTACACTGGGTTGGCCTCCACATTGCTTATCCAGTGTGGGCATTGCTTACCACCACCAAAACAAGAGTAACTCCACTTGCTGCCACATACCCCCGCACTACTTCCTGTATTTAGTTCATATTTGATGTCCAGTACAATCCGACTGGATGCTTCCCCATTGTTTGCGGTGGCCTGGGGAGTGGAGCTCCACAGTACACCCCAGCTACACATTACATGTACTACTGAGGTGTACACATTCATAGAGAGTAACAGACTTACCATAGCCATGTACCACATCCATCATGCTTAGTTCACATTAACCCATCAGTATTATACATGCTTAAGTCAAGTGTACATGTCAGGTATGACTGTTGACAAAGGTTAATGTAAGGTGAAGTGGGATTCCAGTTTAGCAGTTCTGGATAGGTTACACTCAGGTATTCGGGTTAGGTTTAGTTATGCCATACCTGTGTGGTAGAGTAGAAGCGAATAGTGAAGGAGTAGGTAGGTAGGTAGAGGGGGGGACATTTTAACTGCACAGTAGGCCATTGGACTGATTGGTGGGGGAGCAGTAGTGCAGGTTTGCAAGATGTTGGGGTTTGTATGTGAGGCAGGACAGGAGGTGTCGGTGTCACTAGTTGGTGTGGGGGTATAGAGTGTTAGTTGGGAGGGGTGAACTTTGCCAGGTGGTGAGCAGGTGGTGATCCAAGTGTGCTTGAGGTTTCCGTTCATGTGTTATTTACATGTGTCATGTGGGACAGCTACAGTAATACACGTGGGTTGGAGGTTCAAGATTCTGCCAATATAGTTGTGAGGAGAGTGTCATCTACTTGTGACTGTGAACATTACTATTAATGAAACAGGAGTCAATAGGTAAGTGAGGTTATTGGACCACACAGATGGTCTGATAGTAGGGGACATGTCCAGGGATGTGCAGGAAGGCTGACGGGAAAGTCCACAGCTAACCATTTCTTCTACAGCAACAGCTGTGTATATACCCTGCATTTGGGGGTAGGTTTGTACACTCACACCCCTAGGTGGGGGTGAGGACAACAATAATACCTTGTGAAGCCAAATAGTTTGGCTTACATGCCTACAGTGGGGTGTTGCGACCATGTGTTCTTTGGTGTCATTTAGTGGGTTTTCAACAATACATTTGGTTATACCATCCTTTGTCATGTAACCTAGACTTTGCTGCAGTGGGACTCATACTGGGTGTGGCTGCTCGTTAGGTGGTGGTTCTGCCCAATGCACACTATTGCAGGATGTGTGTTGCTCAACAGCATGCAGTGCGAGTGTAGAGAGTCCTTGTTGATAACAGTATACATGTCTTTGATGCATGTCTGTTGTTCAATGATTAGCCTCACCCTGGAACACAATGTGTACATGGGCACAACATTGCTGTGCAAGTATAAAATGCTTTCCAATGTCCTGTTCACCATCACTCATAGGTATACATATCATGGCTGGATGCACACAACTGTCAGGTGTATAGCAATAAATGCTATGTGTAGTACTATAGTTACTGTAACTGGATGTAGTGTAGTACCATGAGCCATCATCAGGCAGCATCATGTGGTCACTCAAGGCCACTACTGTATGCCACACTGGCAATTATCTTGCTGTACCTGACCTGCACCACTTTGGCTACATTAACCATTTCACAGCCAGTTGTTACATGGGTATGTAAGGTGTTCAATAGGGAGCATTGCCTAACATGAATGTGTTGTGTGTTGAAGCGTGTCGCACTGCCCCATAATAGGCCTCTACCCCTCAGGTATAGTAAGTGTGCTGTGTTGATGACATTTGCAATACTGGAGTCTGACCTTACAGCAGGTGTCTACATATGCCATGTGTATCATATTAACACTTACTGCATATGATAAAGTGGTGTATGTTGTGTGCATGTGTATTGACTCTGCCTATACAATGTCCACTACAGTCTACCACAATTGGTTGGGATGCTCTGTGTATTGCATGTGTTTGAGGCAGCTACTCATGTTACTGGGATGTGCATAGTCCCACAGAGAACATGCAGAGCATGCATTATGTGTAGGTGTTTTACATGTGTATATGGCCTACAACTCTCCTATGAAATGCACGTTATATGCTATATTAAATGTAGAACACTCACCAGCATGGATCTGCTTTCTTGCTATCACACCAGAGGGACCTACAAGGATATGAGACAGTTTGTCAGTGTCAACAACAATGGTGTTGCTGCTGTGAGTTTGCAATTTTACAGTAGTACAACAGGTGACAGTCACAGGCATACAGATTATGTTCCAAATTATCAGTATTGCATGACACCAGGCTCCACATCTTCTAAATACACAGTACACATCTGATAAATGCATGTTCTAACAATCGGGCTAACAATAGTCTACAGATATGCCATGTTACCTGCACGCTCTGAGTCGAAGTGCTGGGTGACTCTGGCCTCCATGATGACACATGTCTGTTGTAGTGGTTGTCCAGGAGCAACCACGCTGAAGAGCAGCTCTTCCACTGGTGAGGGGAGGATGTGTTGCTACACCACCACCTGTGGCAAGCTGTTGTCTGTGGACATCGGAGGCATGCTGCTGGACAAGTCTGATTAAATCATTGCAGTGATGGCGTACCTGCTCATAAGTCCAGTTATGCATGCCTACATCATTCACCTGACGTACAGCATCCTGCCATAGTGCAGTGCACCCATGCTGGTCCTGGCTGGTTCTGGAGAACAGCAGGTTGTGATGTTGCTCTAGGGCATCTGGGATGACTTCCTCCTCTTCAGGGGAATACGTGGGTTTTCGATTGTGAGACATGTCCCTGGAAGACAATACAACAATAATTGTGAGCAAGTCATGTGGCACACTTAACATTCTAAAGTACAGACATCAATGAAATGCCATATATAGCAACCTATTGGCTGTCAGTAGATACACACTTTTAATACCACATATCACTGCTCAGCCCATAACTGCCTGACAGTGCCTGGCACATACTATATACTAAACCATGTTCTGCACAGCAACAAAGTGAAACCAGTATGTAAGACTATACAACAGTACATGGCACACTGTATGTGACACAATGCACCATCTAGGCACAGGAGGTATATATCAAGCTAATGGACGAAGAAAGATGTCATCCATTGCAATGAATGTAAAGTACAGTTACAATATTACCAGTATACCACAGTAGTCTTTGATGCCAAACCCCTGCCTAACATATGTGCACAGTTGTTGATATAGGTGGCATACTGCTGTACTAGACTATACATGTCGCTAGATACACACGTATACCCTGTAAAACAGACATGATTGAGGGCATGGTACAGGCATAATTACACACACATCAGACATACATACAACACACAAATGTATGCCAACACAGATGAACTTTACCTGTGTACCATACAGTACTGTGTGTCACGACTTACAAAACCTTATACCTGAGGTATGTAATCTGTAAGGACTACAAGGAAGACACAAAGCAGTGTTTCCAAGCAATGTGAACATACACCATACTGTACTGTTTTAGGCCTACAGCTTCAGGTAGTACTACAGTTCATATGGGAGTTGGATTCACCAGCAGTACCACTCACTAAGCATACATGTATTGCTTTAGCCTACAATGGGACACCACAGTCGACAACAAGGGACTACATCACACCATATGCCATACTACTTTTTCTGCCTAGCAATAGCATACACATCTTTTGCTGGGATCACAGCTAGGACACAAACTACCATGACAGAAACAAATTCACACTAAGCCAAGAACACCTTTACAGACCTTGCACACATTCACCAACACATTCACCATTACACTCAGTCAACCTCACATATCACTTATTGCACTAAGTACATGTGTGTGTGCTTCGTGTCATGGGGAGGTAATACGCTATTGTCCCTAGGGCCTACATCAGTCTAGCCATACGCTACCCTGGCCTTTGACACACATGTAAATTAATTTCACTTGCCCCTGTCAACCAGAGCCACAGAGGTGATTCCTGGAGTGTATTTCCTATCTCCCAAACAATCATGAGGAGCATTGTTTTCTATTAATAGGTGGTTTGTTCCAGAGTATGGCATGTCTCTGAGTTAGGACTCTATCCCTCCAGCATGTGCTGTTTAGTGAGCTGACAAGGTGTAGGGCCCTAGAGAGTGTATCTGGGAGGGATTGTAATATGTTTACGTGGAGGATGTCAAACAGCAATGGGTGTGACATAGCTCAGTATGTTAGGCAGTGGTCACTTCTGGGAAGGCGCAATGCAACAAAGTGTAGCTGTGGTTTTGTGAGTCGGTCTACATAGGGCATCTGTTTGAGGCCAGTATTACTCTTTGTGAGGTATGTCTGTGGCCTTTCCAGTTGCTGTAGTTGGCATTGTACTCTCCAATGGGTTTTAAGTGTGATAAGTAGAGGGGAACACTGACCTATATTTCCCTAGATGATGCACCTTTTGTGATGACATGTAACACGTTGACAGAGTACATAACCAGTGTGGCACTGTGATTATCAAAGGGGAGGCTACTGTCCACCTGTGTCCCATTTTCCCTTATCACACCTTTGGTATTAGGTAGACTACCACCTATGTGGTAGTTAATGGGTACAGTGTTCTGGCAAGACGGGATGGCACTGCAGTGTCAACACTGAGCTTCAGTCCATACCTTGGTTGCCAGGCACCTGTCGCAGTAACTATGCCCCATGTCTCTCTCCCTCTATCTGTATATATATATATATATATATATATATATATATATATATATATATATATATATATATATAGATATATATATATATACATACACACATACATATAAACATCCATTGCTGTACATATAGATGTACATATAGGCACATATACAGTCCACTATTCATGGTGGGAATATCACTTATGCGACAGTTGTGAGATATACAGTGATGTAATAATATTGCACAGTATTGTGCAGACTGCATTGAAGGTGTCCTCAGCCCATGTAGCTTTAGCAGGCCTCATTGGCTACAACACTGCAAAACTGACAGAGCATACACACAGCGTTTAACCACCACATGTCATATACCAGCACTGCATGCTATTTTCTTTTCCACACAGTACAACCTACATAGAAATATGCACATAACAACCTTGAACAATGTATATATGTACACCCTTCACAAACAGTTGCAGTATGTCCCTTGCCCTATGCATATGTACAGATACATAGAGATACGTACTGCTGCCACATATGGATGATTCACAGTATGTAGAGTACTCTTTATAAACATCTACTACATGCCAGCATATACATATGTGTTGCCTCTCTTTCTTGCTGTGTTCTGTTTGTTTTTAAAGGAAATGTATTTTTTTTCGTATCTCTGTCTGTTGCTCCTTCTTTTTCTGTGTTTCTCTGTCTGTCTGTGTCTGTGTCTCTGCCTCTGCCTCTATCTCTGTCTCTGTCTCTGTCTCTCTCTCTCTCTCTCTCTCACTCTCTCTGTCTCTCTCTTGCTGCAATGAGATTATTGCATGTGTAGACAACAAGTACAGCATACTTTTCTAGGTATCTGCACATGTGCATGTGATGGCCTCTGCACCAATTGGTGCCCACCATTTACTAATTGCATGCAGCCTGCTGTGTGGTAATTGCACTACTCACAGTCATAGCAGCCCACTGCTATAAAATGCTAGGTTAGCTAGGCATAGCCCTTTCAGCTTTCCAAAGTGGGGCCCATGCTTGTTTGCTGTGGACACCATTGTGTCAGTCAGATGGTTGGTATACCTCTTATCCCTGAACTTAGGGTTGTAGCCAGTGATTTGCATGTTGTACTCAAACCTCAATGTTGCTGCTTCTAGTACACACTTGTCAGTGTAGAACTTTACTCACCTCTCCACATGCTTACACAAGATACATGGGAGTATGTACATTCTTTTCTGATTAGACAATTAACTGATACTGTGTGGGTTAGTAAAGTGCTACTGTAACATTATTTCCAGCTAGAATGGCTGGTTCTCATTTCACAGTCATGTCATGCAATTCCACAACAACTGCTGGTAAAGATCCACAGAACAAGAATTGTGTTATGACATTCCTATTTTCTCTTTACATTCACTCATTGTAATGCATGATATATTTATTACAGCACCAACATGCTGTAAACCTACTGTGGCCTAGTGGTACTTCATGCAGTCGAGTGTGTCCAAGGACTGGGGTTCGAGACTGACAGAGATGTTTTATTTTGCTGCTGAACAGAACAAGGGCCCTGCCATGCAGAGTAACTAAGGCACTTTTAAGCAGTTGTAAGCGGGTTTGCATGGGTTTGCGTGATGCTTAGCTAAGCGCACACATGTGCACACTCGCTTAAACCCGCTTACTACTGCTTAAAAGTGCTTACTCCCACTAACCCCCACACTAATTTCTTTGAAAGAAAAGAAAATGGGGAGATAGGATAGTGGTGAAAAAGGGGGCACAAAGAGGGAAAGACAGTAGGGAAACAAGCTCAGGATGTGCAGGACAGTTGTAGGGAAGGTCCATGGCTGACCATTTCTTTACCAGCAACAGCTGTGCTTATGCAATAAATTTGCAGTGAAATTTGAAACCTTCCACCCCTGAGAGAGGGGTGAGGACAACAAAGTCTGTTGTACTGCCAATTATAATTATCAGTTTACATGTCCAGCGGACATGTGTGCGAAATGGGCAGCTATGTCTGGGGCATAATTTTTTTGTGGGTACAGATTGACCTTTTTTTTTTTCAGGTGAGAGTGGAAAATGAGGTAGAGGAAGTAGGTATATTTGGGGAGGTAGGTTGAGGGGGGTAAACAGACAAGACAAACAAGACACATACAGGGGCGGTGTATGACACATGGGGTGGGTGAACACAATTGACGGGGATGGATGTTTGGAAATCGCAAGCCCATGAGCCCACCGATGGTAACAGTGGAACTGAGATCCCCACCAATGGGCAGCCATCACTGCACCATCACAGCCCCGAGGGTGGCTGTGCTGGGGGTTGCGTAGGATGGGCAGGATCACCCATGATATGCACCACTCTTGCCTCGAGCTGGTATAGGGGATCAGCGACTGAACGCTGGATCTCCCTATGCACCACAACCCGGACCCTTCGAAGGGTGACAGGTGGCCCTTCTCCGCCCATGCTTGCACAGGGTTCACGAACCCCAACCCCTGCAGTGCTTCCACCCAAAGGTGGCACAGGACCAATGAAGGAGGGGAGCCTGGGCTGGGAACCTGACCTGCTGGTGCCAGGTGCACTCGCCAGCTGAGGAGGGACTGGTGGGTCCGCTGGGTCTGGCCTTCCCATACGTTCTGTGATTAGGTGTGTTTAATTACAACATAAATGACAGCATTCCAAATTAGTTGTAACAGCATGCAGTAATATTCCCATTAACCCAACACACCGAGGTTCCAACAGTTGAACAGCAAGCATAACACATACATATATTGGACGGCAGTGGACATTCCAACAGCATGCAGGGATGATTGGTGGCAACAGGCCACCATGATTGTAGTGTTTGAACAGGGCACATGCATCAAAGTGAATGCAGATATTTATAGAACAATAGGAAATATGTCCCAACAAATGTTTTGAGATTACACATACCCATTGAGGTGTGGAATTGCATTGTTTATGCACATACAGTAGGGTGTAGAAAGAAACCTCAGTTAACATCTTATAAGTACTTTTAGTCTACACTACATTCCTACTGACTGCAGGTGTATATCCCCTGCATATATTATTACACTTGCCAACATGCATTAGGCTGTGTAATGGGTTTGGCTAGTTCATTATATACTTGACCTATATCTGACACACTAACTGTCCAAGATGCAGATGTTACTGCTACATAGTTATTGATTTTATTTATATTTCTTTATCTACATATCCGGATGTGTTCACATGACATTTTCAGTTAAATTTGTACAGAACCCTACATTTCATGTAGCACACTCACATTTCTGGTGAACAAATTAACAAGCAACGTGTGTGCCAGATTTACTTATGCATGCCAGCCATTAACTGACTGTTGAGGACTGTATATATGCTTCACAACTACTGGCACTTCCATCACCCACTTTAGATGGGACTGCCCAACTGTGGGTTGCCAGCATTTATTAAAACAGTACTATTTGTATAATGCAAGGGTACAACAACATTTCAAAGTAAGTGACACAGACACACTCCAGGTTTTATACCTTTATTAATTACATTACACACTTTTCCACATGCTCTCTCCTTTATTTGATATTACAGTGCATATGGAAGACATATTCAAGACATATTATACCTTTATTAATAGGTTAGAACACTCTTTTTCAGGCTTGCTCACTTATTTTATATGACAGTACATGCAGAGATATTATTCTGGACATAATTTACCTTTCTTAATGGGTTACTGCACTCTTTTTCTGGCTGTCTGACATTTTATATAACAGTACATGCAGATGAATTATTCAGGGCATTTAATGGCTGTATTATTGGGCTACAACACTTTCTTTCAGGTTCTCTCACCTATTTTATATAACAATATATACAGAATAATTAATAACCTGCCTGGTGGCGCAGCCTTAGCAGTCCTTGTTAAAAAATATTTTAATTCATTTGCTGAAAAGGTACTATAAGTTCATTTAGCAGATGAGGTGTTGACACCCATCTATTAAAATAATAATAATAATAATGTAGAGCTGTAAACCCACTGCCCATCTGCTTATTGTTTGGAATGAACTGTTAAGAGCACCAAAGACTCATTATTTTTAACCAAATTTACAGACTTTCAAGATGTTTTACTCTTGTGTCATCTCAGTGCAGCACTGCGTATTACTTAAAAGGAGTCATTCTATTTATGTGATACATAAAGTATTCAGAAAACATTTATTGATCTATCTTAAACCTTCTTTGGGAGAGGTATGCATCTATACCTATCTGCATAGGCTTGCTGATTTGCAGCACGGACACCTGCAGCTGTGAAGTAAATGAAGGGATATTGAGACATACCTATCTATTATACAGAATAAATTAGCATGT
The DNA here is from genome assembly GCF_019279795.1 of Protopterus annectens. Taxonomy (NCBI): domain Eukaryota; kingdom Metazoa; phylum Chordata; order Ceratodontiformes; family Protopteridae; genus Protopterus; species Protopterus annectens. The sequence continues at coordinate 1,444,513,259 of NC_056725.1, read as the reverse complement.
TGTGCATACTGCATTCCATGGCTACCTACTCAGTTGTGGGGCATCTTGCATCCCACGGGCCTCCTGTATCCATTGGTTCAGTAGGTCCTGCTTCCATCTCTTCAGGTCTGCATGGTGGTGACGGACCTGCTCACCAGTCCGAGGAACACCTGTGACACTGGTGAGGTCATGAGCTAACCGGTTCCATGCCTCTGCTTTGTACTCCATCCCTTGGAACTGGCCCTGCAGGAGTCTTGACTCATGACTGTGGACAAGGAGCCAAGCCATGAATTTCAACTCCTTGATGCCCCAGCATTACACAGAAAGCATGTACCCTCTCCAGCACCAGCCATTCTAACTGCAGATGGGAGCTACAATCAGTTATGGTGAGTATTCCCACCTATGGGGCTTAAATATGCCGCATCTCCCGCACTTTTTTGTAATTGGCCATTTTTGAAAATTCTCTGCTGACTGCAGACCTGCTTAGCAATGGTTAATCTACCATTTATATGTATATGTATGTTAACAGTGGCTGTTTATCTTAAGCTGTCATGGCTTAGTGGTTCAGTACTTTGACTATGGTGCACAGTGTCCCGGGTTCGAACCTTGTCATTGCTTTTTATTTTACTACTGTCCAGACAGGCTAGGGGGTGTGGCTGTGATTAGGCAACTTTGCTCTACGTTGCTCCACGTTGCCCTACAGTGCGCTGGTTGGCGCGGCGCGCACCTCCGCCAAACTGATTGTGCTGGGTAAAGTGCTATTTAGCTATGGGCAACTCTATTGTGCTGGGTAAAGTGCTGCTTAACTACGGGAAACTCTATTTCTCTGGCTAAAGCACTGCTTAACTATGAGCAACTCTATTGCACTGGCTAAAGTGCTGCTTAACTACAGGCAACTATATTGCGCTGGCTAAAGCGTTGCTTAACTGTGGGTGATTATATGTCAGGATCCTTTATAAACATACATTTCTTTCACTGATACATAGGCCATTTCAATGCTTTTTAGTAAAATTTTAATCACATATGTCAGGAATTATTTCATATACTAATTTAAAACATAAAATAGGAAGGGGAGTGGTGGGACTCGAACCGTGAATGTTTCCTCTTTGTGCGAAGGCTCTACCACTACGCTATTGCTATTTGGTGTATTTTGCATAACCATTCCTTATTATGCTCTTCCATGAAGAGATTGCTAACTGCAGCTAAGCAATGTGCACACCCGCGCACACATGCGCAAATACGGGCAGCTATATCGGGAATTAGAAAAAAAAAATTTAAAGTTTTACTTTTTATAACTGTGCTGGGAGTTTACAATATCAGGGAGTGTGGTGTTGGGTACGTGGACATTTGAGCGGACTCGCTCTTGTGTGTTGACATTTTACATTTTAGACACTTGCAGGGGTGTGGACCTTTGGACTGCTCTGCAGTTGGACACTCCCCCTGCTTTTCTGCACAGTCCATGTTAGACTTGGAGTGGAGTCAGCATGCCCTCATGAATATTCAAGGCACGCTGACGTCATACCATTCAACTGCAGTCTCTGAGTAAGACTTATTTAGTCTTACACAGAGGATTCGTGAATCTGGGGACCTGTCTTTCTAATAATAATGTAAATGGACCTCCCTTCCAATCTGTTTCCACATGGTCCAACACTCTAAACAAAAAAGAATGGTCAGGGAACTGGTTACAGTGTCTGGCCAAAGCATTCTCTTTTTTGTTTTTCCTAATATTATACAGTGTCAGGTGCTCGCATATCCTTTGTTTTAGTTTCCTGTCTGTTTTCTCTACATAAAATGCAGGGCATATGGTATTGTATGGTATAGTACAGGGTACAGTATTTGTCAGGCCTATTTTTAATAGTAATTCTCAAGCAACCAGAAACTACAGCTATCTGGCATCTACCGATCCCCATGGGTGCCAGTTACCTGAGAGTTTACTGTATCATGTTGCTTTTAGAAATTTTATCCTGTCATGTAAGCTTTGTTATGGTATCTGTATCTTCACAGAGTCAGCTTCATTCCATTCAGTTCAGAGTTTTATCCTGATAAAGAGGTTAGAGTCCCATTCAGCCTCGTGTAAGTAACTCATGGACCAGTACAATTTTTCCTTTCAGACTGGATGACCTATTATATTGTGTTTGCTAATCATAGTCAATAGTGCAAATATGTCAGGGCAATTGTGGGCAAGCACAGACAGGTGCAGCTAAGCCATGCTTCATAGAGGCCAGTTATGCTGATTCGTGGTGTTCACAAATGTAGGTATGCAAATAAGCAGATAATGAGATGGTAATGGAAAGTGATATAAATGTTCTTATGGTAATTAAATCTATTTTATACCAATTGCAATTCATAGTCACTTTTTCCTATTTTCCCTCTCTTGTCACAGATGTAATATAAAAAGGGAAGGTTTGCTAAAATTATCACAGTTACATTTCATGAAAACGTTATCTCTTGTGGCAAGATTTGCTATTTCTAGGTCAGAGTTGCTTGTCTTGGCCAGGCCAAAACTGTTTGCACCCAGTGGCGCTTGCCCACCAAGAAAGTGGAAACATAGGTAAAGGATTAATTATTACAACTTTAATAATTAGGAAATCCTTGATAAGTTTAGAGTGGATAGGGACATTATAAGGGTCTTTGTGGGCATGTTTGACCTCCATAGGAGCAGCGGAGGAATGTGTGGACTTCCTGTTCTTGTGTACTCCAAAGTATGTATAGCCCTCACTATACATGATACGGGGACCTACCAGAGACAGTCTGGGAACACCTTGGGGATAGCACATGCTTCTGCTTTGAGGGTACTGTTGGAGTTCCTGGATGTAGTCTTGGCACATGTGGACCAGTACATCTATTTCCCGGTTTCACCTCAGGACCTATGTAACTCAGACTATGTATGCCTTTTATGGGATGGCACATTTTCCTGAGGTACTTATTTATTTTATTTTATTTTATTTATTTTATATTTGTTTACCGAGGAAGTCCAACTGGGCAGAAATTGTCTGTTTTTAGTGGAATCCCAGGGAGAAAAACTCCACGTAGTACATCAAAATACAAAAATATATGCAAGACATTCAATATAATGATGTTCAAGATAATCATGATACAAAAAATATTCAAAACATTCATTTCAAATATATTCAACACTTGTGTAATAGATTCCACCCATGTCACAGTTAGGCTCTATTCTTTCACTTTGCCAGACATCTGTTTCTGCCTTCAACTGCATTGATTTCAACAACTGCTTGGCTCCATGTTTTGCTCCTTTCAGTTTGTCTGGGGCCCCCTTTACCAATCAGCAGTTTGCTATATGCCCTAAGTGCTGCCATGAGTACACAATTTTTCTCATGGCTAAAGTTATCATTTCTATGCCTGGCTCCCTTATTCTTCATCTGTACTATACAGGAAAACAACAATAAATAAATAAATAAATAAATAAATAAATAAATAAATAAATAAAAGGTATACTGTCAGACTCTTGCCACGGTACTGTTTTATATGACATCAGTAGTTAAAATGTAATCCTCTAGCCTGCTATTCCTGCCACCAACACAAATATGGAAACAATCTAACACATGTGATTTCAAAGAGCACACGTTAATATTTTTCAGTACATAAATACAGTGTTGTCTGCCATTGCCAGGTGCCCTTCCCTCACTGACATTAGTAAAAAAACACTTTCACTATGCAACTGTATTTCTGTCTGTTGCACAGTGACCATTGTCAAATTCAATAATAATGTCTAAATCACATGGACAATGACAATGATGTGTTGTTCAGGTATTGCAATGTCAATGAACAAAAGCACATATCAAACAGCTTGCAATCAGTTCTCCATAATTAAACACTCATTCAGTGTAAAAGCACAATACAGCTTAAAATGCATTGCAAAGTGACATTTAAAACATTGTAACAAGAACTGTTAATTGCCCTGTTAATGACTATTACTTATTTTATAAGTTCTTCTTAATTTTGGATGTCTGAATTATTTTGCTGCCTGTCTTGGCTACTTGTTAATCAATATGGTACAGATCATAAATTCATGCTGTTTACATGTATGGTATGCAAATTAGGCTAATTTATACAAATGTTTATGAATTGTATTATAATGCAAATGTGTTACAAAGTACATTAGTGTATTCTGGATTTTTGCTGATTATGAAAGCATGTGACACTCTACATGAATGAGTCTCATAAGGCTTGGATATGCTGCAGCTATTTATAAACTCTGCAGCAGTCTGCAGCAATGCCAATTTGTTCACAGACATACGTTGCTTTGCCCTAACTAGCAAATATAGAGATATACTGGTAAAATTCAAAATGGAATTGTCTTTTTTTTTTCAAAACAGGTTTATTGTTTTTACATATAAGAGAAATATCATAACAATTTTATACAAGTAATTAAAAATAGGTATTATTATAATATTCAACAAAACAACTAAAGTATTTACAAAGACATCCACTACAATCAGATCAATTAATTAAACTAAAATACCGTGCTATTGAAATTAGAATTTTTTTAACAAATTTTGTAAATTATCCCATACAATATAATATGATGTTTTTCTAGTTGTTCTCATTCTAATTGTGCTTATTTCCATATGGCACATTATATTCATAACATTTTTAAATTCATTGAACGAAGGAGGTGTATCTGAAATCCAATTTCTAGTTATTATTTTCCTGGCCACTGCTAGGATAGACCATAACAAGGGAAGCTTAATCTTTTTAACACATTGAGGTACAGGTGTGTTGAATAATATAAGAGACTTAGAAATAATGAAATTATCTGTAAAAAGAGCCTGCAAAAATTCATTAATTGACTTCCAGTATTCTTTCAACTTCATACAGTCATAAAACATATGAGCCCAGTCAGCATTAATTTCTACATTACATCTCTTACATAGATTATCTTTATTATTTATTTTATTCATCATCAAAGGTGTATAAAAAGATCTATGTAAAAATGTCAATGTATAAAGTCTCCAGACAATGGAAGATGTAGTTCTATAAGCAGATTCCAATATATATTGTTTATCTTGTTGAGTTGGTGGGTCCCCATTAATAGAGGTGAAATAATTAAAGTATGAATCTACATTGTAAAAAGTTTCTTGTCTGATAATTTTATGTATATATGAAAGTTTACCTTTATCAGAAACTTTATGCTGTAAATTTAATATCAAGTAATCAATCAGTTTTGGAATAGATTCTTTAACTGTTATAGACATTAGATCTATTCTATCAATGAGATGTTGTCTAAAGATCTGAACCTCTAACCAGCAAGTTTCTCTTAGATCAAATTCTTGTTTTAAGAAATCTAGATTTTTAACTTTATTATCAGATATCAGCTGATACCAGTACTTTAGATCATTATCTATAGCTAAATGAGCTCCTTCAGAAGTAGATGACATAAGCATACACTGAGTATACATTATAGGGAATACAATAAAATTCCATTCCCTATACTTAGGGTGCATGAATATAAAGTTACGATAATTAATAATAATATTTAATGGGTAACAAACCATATGTTTAGGTGTAATAGGTGAAGTACAAAATTTCTTTAGCAACCACAACATGGAGTTATTTACAATCATATTTTGATGTGTTAAGGAGATTTTCATGAAGTGCATACTAATTAGCTCCCAATAATCTTTCCATTTTGCGATATATGACTGATCTATTAATAAAGTAATAACTTTTATAATAGAAGAGATAATATATAAATTAAAGTCTGGAAAAGAAATACCCCCTTGAGACCAGCTATTAGTATGTTTCTTTAATGCAATCCTAGGTCTATTAGGTGCCCATAAGAAATTTAACATTAGTGTATTCAGTTTCTTGATAATTATTTTTGTAGGTGAAAGTATTATTGATTGTACTAAGTATAAAATCTTGGGGAATATTATCATTTTAATAATTGTAAGTCTCTCCTCCATAGTAAAAAACATATTATTCCAGGTATTAAAAAGATTTTGTATATTAAGAAAACAGGTATTATAGTTATTATATATAAAATGGAATTGTCTGAATATCAGATTGTAATGAATGTGAAGGCTAATCCCTGGCCATCCAAGTATGTATGTCACACCCTAACAAATAATACATATACAAATGTCATAGAAATACCTCCTCAAATTAGTATTGGCATTTCTTTCTCCACTGCCTATTAATAAAAAAAAAAAAAGAAGAAATTGAGATAAAAAAGTGATAGATGACTCTTTAATGCATGAAACCAAATGCAGACAAAAGAAAAACATAAATATTCTGAAGAAATATTACTGTCAAAAGCCAACTAATTTAGATAACATTACAAATAATCCATTATTAATTGCATGCTGTGGTGTGTTTCCCTTTATGAAAAACCACGGTCTGATAAAGCATTTGTGGTTACACCAAACCTTTCAGTGTTAACAATATCTGGTCTAATGATCATGGTAGTAAAATAGGGTTTGGTCAAGGTGATGTCTTACCCAATATGGAGTGGTTCTAACCCTGTTTAATACAGCCCTCACTATACTTTCCTCATTCTGGTTCTGGCTCTTCAAATGATGCAGCACCAGTAAAGCCATGAGGCCACTCTCCTGGTTGGTCTGAGAAAGAGACATTAATCATGCTCTACCTTATGCATGACTCATACTTGAAGAAGTACTTGGAAAAAATTGATATATAGTAGGAGTTGTGTGACCACCTGTCAGCCCTGGCAGGTATAACCTACTCTGGTCACCAGTGTCATCACAGATATGATGTCTTGCAAAAGCATAGTGCTGACCAACTGCCTGAGTCAGTTGATCAGGTTCAGGTGAGAAGACCAGAGGTCTGCAGAAAATACAATTTTTAATCCATATATAGCAAAATACACACACACACACACACTTATATATATATATATATATATATATATATATATATATATATATATATATATATATATATATGTATATATATATATATATATATATATATATATACACACACACACACACACATATACATATATATACATGCACATATAAAATACAGCAAGGGGTAGAAAAAAATGTACAAGTACATGTACTTCAACAATTGGATATCTTAACCTACAAAAATGCACTTGAGGTGACCTTTTGAAATGCATTAACAAAAAATAAAAAAATTAAAATGGATGTAAGCAAAAATCCATGTCTTCATAACAGAGAGAAAATACTGCTGATACCTATAAAGAGGTTACAGTAATAAATAAAAATTGTCAGTAAAGACTATGAACTCATCTGATTGAAGGTTGCGGGAACAGGGCTCAGTTTTGAGCTTTTTTATTAGTGAATTTGTTCAAATAAGTTTACTCTCATTTGCTATATAAGCACAGCGTTTGCATGGGATTGTGCTTGTTTTAGCAAAGCTCCACAGAGTTTGGTGACTGGCTACTGCTCTGCTGTATTTATCTGATCAATCCAAGGCATCTGCTGATGTCTGCAAAACTTAAGTATAATTGCTCACTGTATATTGCACTTTTGAATTGCATTTTTACCATATCACTGCTTATTTGAAAAGTTTTTTTTCCTGAAATTGTTGCACTTTATTTTCTGTATCATAGACTAGATTTAGACCTGCTGAATCTAGTTCTGTTTGTATAACTTGAGCAGTAAACCATGCTATCTTTTGTTGGAGAGGGATCCCCTGTACCCGAGTGGCAGGAGTGTGCAGTTAGAACTCTCCTGATTGAAGGTTGCTGGAACAGGGCTCAGTTCTGGTTAATTTGTTTAAATCAGCTTGCTCTCATTTGCTACATAAGCATTGTGTTTGAGTGGGTTTGCACCTGTTTGCTCATTGGGGACTGCTGAGCAGCAGTGGGCACCATTGGTGGTTATAGACGCAAACAATTCTGCCTGCAAATTTTCCCTTAGTACTTTGCTGGTGCTCCATCTGTGTGTTCTTGCAGTTATCCCTCAATGACAGGTGATACATTCAGCGAAGATCCTGAGGTACCAACACAGAACCTACTCACTAGCCCATCATATTTTTTGTCCACTTCTGCTGTCCTCTACTTTAACTGGTCTTTGCTGTTCTCTCTTTGTTTTCTGACCACATCAACGTACATAGCATTATTGATAGACAATTTCCCACAGTTTCTTCAGCCAGCCTGGTCGACTTGGGCATCCTGAGGCAATGTAGCAATCGCCTCGTATATACTGACAATCCACTTCTTCTAGTGCCGCACACATTCATTATTCCAGAGATGTATCTTTATCAAGAACCTAGAATCCAGGCTCTCTCCCTCACCAGACAATTCATCTGATACTAAGCAGGTTGTCAGCATACACACCTCACCTCCTGCACCTACCAAACCAACAACACATAAACCTACATATGCAGAGGTCCTTATCAGAAGCATATCTAAACATCAGAAACTTCCCATACATTAACACAAGCACTATTCACATAATACATCCACTGCAAAACATAGTACACATAATATATCATACACCAGTGTCTCACCAGTCAAACCCCTAAGGCATAACACAAAAACAAATATCTTAGTCATAGATGACTCAGTTGTGAGACACATAGATGTCCCTCTCACCAGGATCGATAAGGAAAAGGTCATGGTCAGCTGTCTGTCAGGTGCCAGGATCTACCACATCAACAACGCATTCAAGTCTCTCAACAACAGACCCTGTTATGACTCCATCATAGTCCATGTTGGTGTGAATGACTTGAGATGTACCTCACTGGACTATATGGAGAGAGACATGGCTGAGCTCTCTGATTATGTGTCTCAGGCATGTATATCCCTAGCCTTAAGCAGCATTTTACCTTCACTTTGGATGATACCTCAATACAAACAAAAACTGATTGACTTCAACAATTGGCTTTGTTTCTGGTGTCATTAAAAGGGGATCCAGTATCTATCAGACTGTGATGACACAGTCAACAGTTCTCGATGCTTTGCCAGAGATGGTCTTCATCTGTCACCCTGGGATCTTGGCTACTGCCTAAGGATCTTGCCACCCCCATAGTGCCTTTTTAGGCAATGTCACAAGAACAAAATTCCCAACATAAAAATACCCTCTAAAAACAACCTCAGGCTAATGCTGCTAAACCCTAGAAGTCTAAACCAGAAACTGCACTCACTGGAAGCAGTCCTCACCTTGGAAGATGCTGACATTTGTGCAGTCGCTGAGAGCTGGTTTAAGGCTGTGGAGGGCACCGCATCTATACCAGGTTACATTTACTTCCACATGTTCAGACCACAAACTGAAGGCATGAAAACTAAAAGAGGTGGTGTGCAATATTCATTAAGGCTAAATACACCTCTAAATTGGTTAAACAGCAGGATTCCCTTGAATTACTTTAGGTGCAATTGACTGAAGGTAGGAAACCTCTCCAGGTTTTTGTCAGCTATAGAATCCCCCTCCATGAATCAAGTCATACACTCTTTTGGGTGACTTTAATTACATATCCTTTGACTGGGTAAATTATACTTGTTCTACCTCACTTGTGCAAAGGTTTCTGGACTTCGTTACCTCCATTGCCCTGGACCATCTGGTTGGCATACCCACAAGGGGCTGAAACATCCTGGATCTGATGCTCACCAACATGGGGGACTGCTGCACCACCCCGAGTGTGTGTCCATCCCTGGTGAGATCTGACCACAAATCATTCTCACTATAAGTAACTATAACACAAGACCCCCCACCCCTTAGCAACAACTAGAATGAAAAAATTCTCCAAAGCCAAGTACAACTTCTTATGTGACAGCATGAAAAGCTTCATAGCCTCTCCCTCCACTAATGGAAGTGACACCTATGCTGAGATATACACCAGTGCTTTATGTGAGTACCTGTACAATTATATTTACTCTGCTGTACCTGATAAAACCAAAGCAAGATCTTCAAGGAAAAACAAACATACCTGGTGGACAACTGCCATAAATAGGCTATACAGTAGGAGAAAGAAATTGCTGTATAACAGTAGGAAGGGATGGTCACAAAACTGAAAGCACTCCCTCAACTTAAACAAGCAAATAAGACTCCTAGTGAAGTTCTCCAAAGCTGGCTATGAATCCAACTTAGCTTCCCTAACTAAGAATAACCACAAGGCATTCTTTACTTACATTCGTAGCCTCAAAGGTAAGGCCCAGATTTGCACTGAACTTGTAGTTAATGGTACTACATATACAGAACCTGTGGATATAGAAAACCTGCTGGCTGACAGGCTGAGTGAACACTTTACTCCCCTGTCCCTCTCACATATACACCAATGCATCCCTAACACCTGTCCCTCACCTAGTATGTCCAAGGATCAGGTCTTAAATGCCCTCTCCAAGGCCAAAAACAAAGCCTCTATGGGACCAGACAACATCCCAGGCTGTGTTCTACATTGGTTAAAACAGGAATTAGTATCACTATCGGGTGTGCTTTTCAATTACAGTCTAAGCACTGGCTTCATCACAGTGGAATGGAAAACAGCTACGGTCATCCCTTAGCACAAAAGAGGTGCATCCACAGACCCCAGGAACTACTGACCCATTACCCTGACCAGCCTTATCTGCAAGGCCATGGAACGAATCATCATGGACCTTATTAACAAAGATACAGGAAATCTCCAAATGCTCAACCCCACCCAGTTTGGCTTTGTCAGGGGGAGATCATGCCTGTTAAACTTGGTGGACTTCTTCGAGACAGTCACCAAAGCCCTAGATGAAAGCAAATCTGTGCATACAGGCTCAGCCTACCTAGACTTAGCCAAGTTCTTTGACACAATTCCCCACTCAGGCATCATTGATAAACTCACCCAGCTGGGTATCAACCCATATATAAGTGGGTTGCAAAGTGGATCACTGATAGAACTCATATGGTTAAAATGCAGGACTCCACCTCCTCCAGCAGACCCTTAACCAGTAGTGTTCCACAGGGATCAGTTCTGGGACCCCTAATGTTCTGAATCTACTTCTCCAATGTACAGCCTAAAACTAAAGGACTGCGGCAGACAAAGTTTGCTGATGAATGTAAACTGGGTGCGATCAATGAAACCCCTAGTGATATCAACATCATGCAAGAAGGTCTTACACAGACTAATGACTGGTGCCAAAGTCACGGTCTTAAACATAATGCAAAAAAAAATACATTATCATACCCTTTGGCAAGGGTGATGTTCCTGCAAACTACCACATCAATAATAATGCCCTAACCATGCAGTCTGTGGTGGAGATCTGGGCACACAGAATGACAGCAACTTTAAATTTGATCACCATGTCTCCAGAGTGCTAAGAAGGGCATTTTATATTGCTCATCTCATAAGTAAGGGCATTGCCTCCAGAAAAAAGAAGTTATAACTCCCTGTACTCTTCCCTCATCAGGTCAATAATAGAGTGCAATGCCCACTTTGTTATATTCCTTTCCAAACATCTGCAGCAAATGGAGAGACTTCAAAGATTCTTTACAAAGAAAATTCAGGGTCTTCAAGATCTGTCTTATGCAGACAGACTGAAATCATTGTCACTTTACTCTGTGTCATACAGACTGCTCAGAGGTGACCTGTGCCTTGCATATACAGCAATCTCTGACCCAGCTTTAATGGGAATGCTGCAAATTCGCAAATCAAATGGCACATGGATCACTAGCTCAAAGGATCCTAACCTGGTATGTGACATCAACAAAACTTGCTAGAGAGACAGATTTGTCTCACAGAAATTGCCCCGCCTTTGGAACAAGCTTCCTATTCATGTTAAATAAAGCTCCTCATTAGCCCTATTTTAGCGTAATTTGGATGATTGGATGCGTAACTGGAAATTCACTTCAGGGTTTCCACCTGTGTCCCTCTTGGACAGTGGCAAAAGGTGCTGATCTTAGTGTCTGCTTGAACCAGACACCCATGGGAACACAGGTTGAACTTGGCTAGGCTTGGGAGGGCCCTAGGACCATTAGCCTAGTAAGGTCCTATGATCGTATGATCTTATGAAATTAGTAATCTGTCCAGGTAACAGTAAATGTATTAGCAATGTTCAAACATGAGTAATGCTGACTGCATGTAATAAATTTATAAAATAAAACTTGCAGTTTCAGATGTAAAGAATTGTGTAGCATTGCACTGAAAAAATTATAAGACCTTTTCAAATTATTACAAAAAGACAGGCTTTGTGAGAGGTAACAAAATATAAGTAGATATAATTGCTGAACTTAATTGTTTGTTCATACTTATTTCTAGTTGTATGTATAACAAGGCAAAAATGATGCTCACCAACCCCTAGTCAGACTGACTGATGGGGAGGGGAGTGGAGATTGCTTTGTTTTAATAATGAACAGCAAATACCCTTTCAGAGAATAAGTTGTTTTCCTACATTATTGCACATTAGGTAAAGTTCTACAGAAAAGGAAATTCATACTTCCTTGAATTGTTACATTTCAGCATTTGCAGTTTCCACAGAGTGATACATGCATTTTTTAAAACAAAAAACAGAACTACATTTGTTCTTTTTCAGTACCCTACACATTGCAATAGAATATTTAACTATTGTATTTTAATAATGCACACATATGCTTTCAACAGTTACAATATGACAGGAAAACACAAAAAGCAAAATGATTACAGGGAATATAAAATGTACATATGTGTGTGCTGCAGCAGTTAGCATTGCCACCTCACAGCAAGAGGTTCTCCAGTTTGATTCTTGGCTGGGGTGCCTTCTGTGTGGAGTCTGCATGTCCTCCCTGTGGTCGTGTGGATTTCCTCTGGGTGCTCCAGTTTCCTCCCACACCCCAAAGACATGCTGTAGGTTGATTGGACACTCTAAGTTGTCCGTAAGGAGTGAGTGTGAGTGTGTGTACCTTCAGTGGAAGGTTGGGTGCTGCGCTGACAACTGGACACCATAAAACTCCACTGCCACTAGTTCTGCGGACTGTTGTTCTGTTCCTAAGTGGGAAAGCCAGAAGAAGATAAAATGTGCATATCTGGAACAAAGTCAAATACAGGTAAACAAGATTATCCTTCTCTCTTTTACTTGTAGTCGAGGAAGTAATCAATATAATTCTCAACAACAAAAGAGAAGGACCATGAGAATGGTGGAATCTTCTGGTAAGATTAACAGGTGTCCTTAAGATATTAACTATCTAACCATAGTAGAAGTTATTACACATAATTTAGGGAGATTAAACACTAGCACAGCAATGCTTTTAACCCTGATTTCAGTGATAACCAGGCAAACAATTTTTGTTATACCTTTGCATCTGAAAGAAATTCCAATGAAGACGAGAACAGATCAATGAAAATTTGTTACACTGTCATTTTTAAGCATGATTAACTGCAGTATTAATGATTTATTTGGCGTTTGTAATGGCTTTTCATAGGTTCATAGGTTCATAGGTTCATACTAGGCTATCTGCCCGAGGGCATTTACAAGCCTAGCCCATTTTACTGGAAAGGCTCAGCCAGACTCTGCCACAGCTTGTTGTGAGGGAAAGGTTAGTTTGCCTTTTATTTCTTTTATTTTGTATTACTTTATTACCTTTTTCTATTTTGTATACTGTGATTTGTTTTCTTTACACTGTGTTTTACTTGTATTCTGCTTTTAGCTGCATATTCAAACTTGAAAAAGAGACCATAGCTCTGCCTGTTGTGAGTCAGACAGAAATTAGAACAGGTCAATTAAAGAGTCACACATAAGTTTGAACAGGTCAGTTAAGGTTAATCATCTGTGAACTGAGGGGGTGGTACTAGGAACTGAACCTTCTATTTAAGAGAGCAAAATAAAACATTTCAGAGCTTTACTGGAAAGGCTTACCCAGACTCTGCCACAGCTTGCTGTGAGGAAAAGGTTAGTTTTCTTTTTAATTCTTGTATTTTGTATAAATGTATTGCCTTTTTCTATTTTGTATACTGTGATTTGTTTTCTTTACACTGTTTTATTTGTTTTCTGCTTTTGACTGCATATTAAAACTTGAAAAGAGACCACAGCCCTGTCTGTTGTGAGTCAGACAGAATTTTTCCCACCCTCTCACCCTGTTACTGTTGTGTTCTTAAACACCACTGTCTTTCTAGTTGACTGCCCCTTATGCTAATTTGACCATATATCTCATTTCCTCTCTGCTTTTACTGGCTGGTGTGAGTAAGCACAAAATTATCATTTTGTGAAATCACCCCCCTTCAACTATATAAATGTATTCGCTGTCCTACTGTATTCCTTATTACCAGAATACAAAAGTGCCCACCCTTTTTCAATCTACCTTGCTCTTTTACAAATAGTGACTCTCCACTAAAACTTAACTTTTTGTACAGCTAAAACTTAAGTTACCCACTTCCATATCTAACTGCATAGTGCACACTGCAGTGTTTAGGATAATCCATTTTTTTTCGTCTTAGCTTTAAGCATCTATTGCAAGACCACCAGTTATTGGAGAGCCCACATTCTGCCTCTCAGTAGTCATCTTGTGATTAGTGCTTCTGTTTTCTCCTGATGAGAGAAGGAGTACAGTGATATTATTTCCTGGAGACTGGGGATCACCAGAAAACCTAATAACTGTTATATAGATGACAGCTTGGAATCTGTGCTTAAATTCTGATCCTGGTGAGAGTAGGAGCAGAGTGCATTGATTCCTGACTCTTTCTGGCTGGAGAGTGAGTGTCTGTGCTTAACATACCTGATTGGTCTGGTTGCTGTTCGAGGCATCTACCAGAAAAAGTCTACAAGCCTACAGACCCTTGCATCACCAGAGACATGTCTGTGGATCACCAGACAGGCTGTGACCTGCTCCTCTTCTTGGGATTGGTGCTAGCATTTTGCTTCTAGTGAGAGAAAAGGCAAATGAGTATTGTATCCCAACAGAGTGAATCTGTGGTGAGACTAGAATTAGTATTAGCTAGGCAATAACCATTCATGCGACTCCCCTCTTCTTATCATTCTTGACAAGCTAATTCTTTGTTTTCAGCAAGCACTGCTTGATTTGTTTTTAACTTCAGAATATCTGCCTAAATACTTTATCCTTACATTTTCAGGGTCTCCGTATTAGTTACCTCTCAAGTGTTTGGCAGTGCTCTGTACAGACTCAAACACCTTGAGTGACATTTTTCCTGTAAAAGCACAATTGAAATTTTTCCAATATCTACTTCCATACAGGACAAGTAGTTTGCAGTGACAAGCACTGTCCACATAGTTGCAAACCAGATACTCCTGACAGTGATTTATATTCTCAATCCAACAGTCTAATCAATAAAAAAGGGTCTGTTACCATGGATATGAAATTCCCTACTGTCTCCATTACTGGCTTGGTGGATATGGGCATCCTGCGGAAATGTAGGAATTGCCTCATGTTTACTGACAACCAGCTAATTCTCAAACAAACTGATATGGTATGTGAGAGATGTATTTACACAACATCACTGGAGGCAAAGCTCTCACATAAAAGTACTCCTAATGTCAATAAGGTTGTCAGTAGTACACATGCTGCACCCATCATGCACAATGCAAAGCAGACATACAGACCCACATATACTGAGGTACTTACATGTAACCTTCCTAAACCACAAAGTCCTCCTAGACAAAGTACACATAAGAAATACCCTCAGCACTCCCAAACACACTCTTTCAAAACAACACATACATCAACACATAGAGCTACATTTCATGGAACCTCAACCTCTAAGCCCATAAGGCAAGTCAACACACAATCCAACATTCTAATCATTGGAGACTCCATCTTGAGACACACTGATATCCCTCTCACCAGACTGAGTAAGGACAAAGTTACAGTCAGTTGCTTATCAGGGGCTAGGATCCACTACATTACGCGTGCACTCAGGTCATTGGGTTCCCTATTAAGTAAGTGAACACTTAAGATAGTAAACACTGTTTAATCGACAGCTAAATGTCAAAACATCAAAATCCCAAAGACACGGAACAGCGATTCTTTTCCCAGGGAAAAAAAATCACTGGGCCATTTTTGGGACTTTGCCATTTCCTCCACTGTGGTGTGATCTCGGAGTTGGTATAGTTAAGTAGAGGGAGGTGTGGGTTTTTTTTTTTTTTTTTTTTTGCAGATCAGTGATTTTTTTCCCTGGGAAAAAAATTGCTGTTCCGTTTGTTCGGAATTTTGTGTTTTCATTTTTTTTTTTGGATCGATTATACAGCGTTCACTATTTTAAGCATTCACTGTTATAATATAGACCTGGTCATTGGACCACAATTACCAATATGACTCAGTCATAGTCCATGTAGGAGCAAATGACCTGAGATGTACCTTCCTAGACTATATGAAGAGAGACATCATAGAGCTCTCGGAATATGTGTCTCAGGCTGGTATGAGCCTAGCATTGAGCAGCATTTTACCTTCCCCGAGGATGATGCCACAATACGAACAAAAGATGATTGACTTTAATAATTGGCTTAGTTTCTGGTGTCATTCTAAAGGGGTTCAATATTTGTCAGCATGGAAGGAGATGGTCAACAGATCATGCTGCTTTGCCAGGGATGGTCTGAACCTCACCCATCTACTCTTTCAAATATTAGCTAAAACACTGGCTTCCCCATAATGCCTTTTTTAGACAATGCCAAACTAAAAGTACTTCTGACATAGCAAATCAAACCCAAGACAATCTAAAGGTATTACTTCTCAATGCTAGGAGCCTAAACAAAAAACTCCACTCCCTGGAACCTCTCTTTACCCTAGAGAATGCTGATGTCTGTGCGGTCTCTGAGACATGGTTTAAAGCCACGGAGGGCACACCAGCAGTGCAAGGTTATAATGCCGTCCATACATTTAGGCCAGCTACTTAACAGGCAGGGACTAAAGGTGAAGGTGTCTCTATTTACATCAAAAATAAATATTCTTCAAGGCTGGTCAAACAGGACAATGCACTTGAGCTGCTCCATTTTAAAGTCACCTTAGATAAAATCCAATACCACTTCCTTGCAAGTTATAGGTCCTCCTCTATGACTCAGGAAACCCATACCATGTATTTAAACTTATTACAAACACTAACCATCCAACTCAATACTATATTCATGGGTGACTTTAATTACCACACTATTAACTAGGACTCCTATACAACATCAAACGTACATGCACAGAGGTTCCTGGATTTTGTAAACATAAACCCCTTGAACCAGATAGTCAATACACCAACCAGGGGTGCAACCATACTGGATCTGGTCCTCACTAATATTGGAGAGTGCTGTACACCCCCTACTGTAATGTCTCCCCTGGTAAGGTTAAATGACAGAATGATCTCCTTTGAAGTAAAAATAAAACGTGGACCCCCAGTTCAACTGGGAATATTCAGGAACTATTCTAAGGCTAACCTCCCTCTATTAACTGAGAACCTGGCAAACTTACAAGCCCCTAAAAACCCTAAGAACAATTCTGCCTATGCAGAACTGTTTACATAAACCCTGTACAAACATGTTAATAGCTGCTCAGAGGCAGCTGTACCCACCAGTAAGAAGTACAGAACTAACTCAAAAAACAAGCCACCCTAGTGAAATCACAAAATCAATCGGACGTATAACAGGAGGAAGAAAATCATGGCAAAAATTAGGAAGTGCAGCACTCAGAAGGATAAAAACACTTTCTTCAAACTAAACAAACAACTCAGAGGACAAATAAAGTCTACCAAAGCCAAATTTGAGGTACGTTTCACCTCCTAGGCCAAAGACAACCACAAAGCATTCTTTAGATATGTCTACAACCTCAAAGGCAATATACAATTGAGTGCGGAGCTCATTGTAAATGGAGCCACCTATACTGAGCCAGAAGATGTAGCAAACCTGCTGGCTAATAAATTCAGCTCCAACTTTACTACACTGTCCCCCTCAACCTTTCCTCAGGAAATATCATCAAATATAACTTCCCTATTATCACTAGGGAACAGGTCTTTAATGCTCTTTCTTAGACCAAGAACAGTGCATCAATGTGCCCAGACAATATCTCAGGATGACTTCTAAATAGCATGAAACCTGACCTATATGGGGCTCTGGAATTACTATTTAACTATAGCCTCCAAACATGCTTCATGCCTCATGAATGGAGAGAGGCAACAGTCATCCCTCTCCACAAAGGTGGGCCATCTACAGACCCTAGAAACTACAGACACATAACTCTCACTAGTCTTATATGTAAAGCCATGGAAAGGATTATCATGGAGATGATCAATTGATATATAGTAAACAGCCAGACACTGGACCCAACCCAGTTTGGCTTCATCAAGGGCAGATCATGCCTACTCAACCTGGATGACTTATTTGAGAAGGTCAGTAAAGCAATGGATGAGGGCAAAATCATTCAAACTGTGTACCTTGACCTAGCCAAGGCATTTGACACAATACTCCACTCGGGCATTGCTGACAAACTCAAGCGGTTATGTACAAACTCGAATGTTGCCAAGTGGATAGCCAAATGGCTCACAGACAGGACCCAGGAAGTTAAAACTGGGGATTCCGCCTCTACAAAGAGGCCAGTCACAAGTGGAGTCCCTCAGAGATAATTCCTTGGTCCTCTACTTTTTGGCATTTACTTCTCAGAAGTCAAGGCCAATGTCAGTGGTCTCTGGCTGACTAAATTTGCAGATGATTGCAAATTAGGAGCTGTCATTGAATCTCACACTGGCACAAATGTTCTCCAGGAGGGACTGACACAGACAAATAACTGGTGTCAGAGCCATGGACTAAAACTGAATGCCAAGAAAGCATAATTGTATCCTTTGAGAAGTCATCCATCCCTGGTAACTATCATATTGACAACACACCCCTTAGAGCTGACCCAGTAGACAGGGACTTAGGGGTACACATAGATAGTAATCTAATCTTTGATCATGGGTCTATATTAAAAGCACAAATGTTCACAAAAGTGAATACGAGTACAATCAATGCATAAATGTAAAAGTACAAGAGCGAAAGCCTTAAACAGCAAAATTCAGAATGCGGAACGTATTTCAGAAAATGACAGTGCCATACAGGTAAGGAAAACCTATGTAAACAAACTTCAATAAACACATTTTTGCAGTGGTGCAAGCCCCCCTGCACCCCCCATGTGGGGGTTGCACCCCCCCACACCCCCCCTACTTAAATATACCAACTATGAGATTGCACTACAGTGGGGAAAAGGATATATTTCCTCTTCCCCACGATCATCCTGCTGGCCAAGGAAATACGTTCGGTGTTCTTATTTTTGATGCATACGTCTTTCACTCTCATTGTACTTCAACGTTTATGTCGATGTATATGTATTCACATTTGTGAATGTTCCTGCTTTTAATATAGATCCTTTGATCATTATGTGTCTACAGTGGTGAGGAAATCTTCCTATGTTGCACAACTTATAAATAAAGGTATGGCATCTAAGTCCAAGGAAGTCATTGTTCCACTATAATTGTAATACATCCGACCTATTATTGAGTACAATGCACCCTTTGGTATGTACCTGGCCAGGCATATCCAACAACTGGAATGTCCACAGAGGTTCCTCACTAAACAAATACAGGGTGTAAGTAATATGTCCTATGCAGATCACCTCGAGGCCCTATCCCTGTATGCTGTGTCCTACAGGCTTTTGAGGGGAGACCTATGCCTGGCATACAGGGCATTGTTAGACCCCACTGTGATGGACCGCCTTAATATCCACAAAATAAACAGTAGCAGAATTACACATTTTAAAGACGTAAACCTTGCCTGTGATATAAATAGGACCTGCTGGAGAGATAGCTATGTATCCCAGAGACTACCCCATCTATGGAACAGGCTCCCCATCCATGTGAAACAGAGTTCTTCCCTAACCTAATTCAAGTGCAACTTGGACAATTGGATGGGAAACTGTAAATTCATCCCTGGTTTGGCACCTATGCTGTAATGCAAACAGGTAACCTGTAAATGGTTCATTTCCCAGGCTCATGCTTACACTTATCAAGGGTATCAGAACTCTTCAGAGATTTGGGATGCATGGCTAGTCTTAAAAAGGTCCTTGTGGTCATTAGTCTAGTAAACACCTATGAACCTATGATTTCTTTCAAGTTTGATGACTGCGAAATGTAAAATTGGTGGAAAAGTATGGAATTAAACATAAAACCATTTCAGTTCATCGAAGTATGCATAAGCACTACTCTTACATTTGCCCAAGTTATATAAGCACTTCTGCAAACACTACCCCCATGTGTATGCATAAGCATTCTCATACACATCTGTACCTCAATAAAGATACTCCCCCGGATTCACAAATTCTTCGTGTAAGATTAAATAAGTCTTACTCAGAGGCTGCAGTTGAATGGTATGATGTCAGCGTGATATGAATATTCATGAGACCACACTGACTCTACTCCAAGTCTAACACGGACTGTGCAGGAAAGCAGGGGGCATGTCCGACTGATGAGCAGTCTAAAGGTCCATGCCCCAGCAAGTGTCTGAAATGCAAAATGTCAACACACAAGAGCGAGTCTGCTCAAATGTCCATGTACCCAACACCACACTCCCTGACATTGTAAACCCCCAGCATAGTTATAAAAAGTAAAACATTAATTTTTTTTTCTAATTCCCGATATAGCTGCCTGTATTTGCGTGTGTGTGCGTGGGTGTGCCCATTGCTTAGCTGCAGTTAGCAATCTCGACATGGAAGAGCATAATAAGGAGTGTTTATACAAATTCCACCAAATCGCAATAGTGTAGTGGTAGAGCGTTCACACAAAGAGAAGGCGTTCGCAGTTCGAGTCCCACCACTCCCCTTCCCATTTTATGTTCAAAATTAGTATATGAAATAATTCCTGACATATATGATTAAACTTTTACTAAAAAGCATTGAAATGGCCTATGCATCAGTGAACAAAATGTATATTTATAAAGGAACCTGACATATAATTGCCCGCAGTTAAACAATGCTTTACCCAGCGCAATATGGTTGCCCGTAGTTAAGCAGCACTTTACCCAGTGCAATATAGTTGCCCATAGTTAAGCAGCGCTTTACCCAGCGCAATGTAGTTGCCCATAGCTAAATAGCGCTTTACCCAGTGCATTCGGTTTGCACAGAGGTGTGCACCGCGCCAACCAGCGCACCATTGGGCAACGTGGAGCAACATAGAGCAAAGTTGCTTAAACACAGCCACACCCCCTAACCTGTCTGGACAGTAGTAAAATAAAAAGCAATGACAAGGTTCGAACGCAGGACACTAAGTACCATAACCAAAGTACTGAACCACTAAGCCACAACAGCGTAGGATAAGCAGCCACTGTTAACATATATATACTTATAAATGGTAGATTAACCATTGATAAGCAGGTCTTCAGTCAGCCGAGAATTTTCAAAAATGGCCAATCACAAAAAATTGCAGAAAATGCGGCATATTTATGCCCCATAGGCGGGAATACTCGCCATAACTGATTGTAGCTCCCATCTGCAGTTAGAATGGCTGGTGCTGGAGATGGCACATGCTTTGGAGCACAACGCTGGGGCATCGAGAAGTCGAAATGCATGGCTTGGTTCCTTGTCCACCGTCATGAGTCAAGACTTCTGCAGGACCAGTTCCAAGGGACGGATTACAAAGCAGAGGCTTGGAACTGGTTAGCTCATGACCTCACCAGTGTCACAGGCATTCCTCAGACTGGTGAGCAGGTCTGCCACCACCAGGCAGACCTGAAGAGATGGAAGCAGGACCTACTGAAACAATGGATACAGGAGGCCAGTGGGATGCAAGATGCCCCACAACTGAGTAGGTAGCTATGGAATGCAGTATGTATGACATGCTAATTTATTCTATATAATGGATAGGTGTGTCTCAATATACCTTCATTTACTTCACAGCTGCAGGTGTCCATGCTGCGAATCAGCAAGCCTATGCAGATAGGCTACTAAGGCTGTGCCACCAGGCAGGTTAGTAATTATTCTGCATGTATTGTTATATAAAATAGGTGAGAGAGCCTGAAAGAAAGTGTTGTAGCCCAATAATACAGCCATAAAATGCCCTAAATAATTCCTCTGCATGTACTGTTATATAAAAAAGTCAGAGAGCCAGAAAAAGAGTGTGGTAACCCATTAAGAAAAGTTAAATATGTCCGGAATAATATCTCTGCATGTACTGTCATATAAAATAAGTGAGCGAGCCTGAAAAAGATTATTCCAACTTGCTAATAAAGGTATAATATGTCTTGAATATGTCTGTGCACTGTAATATGAAATAAAGGAGAGGGCCTGTGGAAAAGTGTGTAATGTAACTAATAAAGCAATAAAGCTTGGAGTGTGTCTGTGTCACTTACTTTGAAATGTTGTTGTACCCTTGCATTATGCAAATAGTACTGCTTTAATAAGTGCTGGCAACCCACAGTTGGGCAGTCCCATCTAAAGTGGTTGATGGAAGTGCCAGTAGCTGTGAAGCATATATACAGTCCTCAACAGTCAGTTATTGGCTGGCATGCATAAGTAAATCTGGCACATGAGTAGCTCATTA
This sequence comes from Protopterus annectens, assembly GCF_019279795.1. Lineage (NCBI taxonomy): Eukaryota > Metazoa > Chordata > Ceratodontiformes > Protopteridae > Protopterus > Protopterus annectens. The sequence continues at coordinate 1,444,490,894 of NC_056725.1, read as the reverse complement.
ATTTGTTTCCCAGAAATGTCAGTGTGCTACATGAAATGCAGGGTTCTGTACAAATTGAACTGAAAATGTCATGTGAACACATCCAGATATGTAGATAAAGAAATATAAATAAAATCAATAAATATGTAGCAGTAACATCTGCATCTTGGACAGTTAGTATGTCAGATATAGTTCAGGTATATAATGAACTAGCCAAACCCATTACACAACCTAATGCATGTTGGCAAGTGTAGTAATACATGTAGGGGATATACACCTGCAGTCAATAGGAATGTAGTGTAGACTAAAAGTACTTATAAGATGTTAATTGAGGTTTCTTTCTACACCCTACTGTATGTGCATAAACAATGCAATTCCACACCTCGATGGGTATGTGTAATCTCAAAACATTTGTTGGGACATATGTCCTATTGTTCTATAAATATCTGCATTCACTTTGATGCATGTGCCCTGTTCAAACACCACAATCATGGTGGCCTGTTGCTACCAATCATCCCTGCATGCTGTTGGAATGTCCACTGTCGTTCAATATATGCATGTGTTATGCTTGCTGTTCAACTGTTGGAACCTTTGTGTGTTGGGTTAATGGGAATATTACTGCATGCTGTTACAACTAATTTGGAATGCTGTTGTTTATGTTGTAATTAAACACACCTAATCATGGAACGTATGTGAAGGCCGGTCCCAGCGGACCCATTTGTCCCTCCTCAGCTGGCGAGTGCACCTGGCACCAGCAGGCCCGGTGCTCAGCCCGGGCTCTCCAACTCCATTGGTCCTGTGCCACCTTCGGGTGGAAGCACTGCAGGGGATGGGGCTCATCCCCCCTGTGCAAGCATGGGAGGAGAAGGGCCACATGTCACCCTTCGAAGGGTCCAAGTTGTAGTGTGTAGGGAGATCCGGTGTTCATTCGCTGACCCACTACGCCAGCTCGAGGTGAGAGTGGCATGTGTCATGGGTGAGCCTGCCCGTCCTATGCAGTCCCCAGCACAGCCAACCTTGGGGCTGTGAATGTGCATTGGTGATTGCCCATGGGTGGGGATCTCAGTTCCACTGTTACCATCTGTGGGCTCCTGGGCTTGCGATTTCCAAACATCCGTCCCAGTCAGTTGTGTTCACCCACCCCATGTGTCATACACCGCCCCTGTATGCATCTTGTTTGTCTTGTCTGTTTACCTCCCCAACCTACTTCCCCAAATATACCTACTTCCTCTACCTCACTTTCCACTCTCACCTGAAAAAAAAAAGGGCAGTCTGTACCCACAAAAAATTATGCCTCATACATAGCTGCCCATTTCGCACACATGTCCGCTGGACATGTAAACTGATAATTATAATTGACAGTAAAACATACTTTGTTGTCCTCACCCCTCTCCCAGGGGTGGAAGGTTTCAAATTTCACTCAAAATTTATTGCATATGGGCAGCTATGGACCTTCCCTACACCCATCCTGCACATCCCGAGCTTGTTTTCCTACTGTCTTTCCCTCTTTGTGCCCCCTTTTTCACCACTTTCCTATCTCCCCATTTTCTTTTTTTTAAAAGAGATTAGCGTGGGGGTTAGTGGGAGTAAGCACTTTTAAGCAGTAGTAAGAGTGTTTAAGCAAGTGTGCGCATGTGTGCATTTAACTAAGCATGGCTAAGCATTGCACAAACCCACACAAACCCGCTTACAACTGCTTAAAAGTGCCTTAGTCACTCTGTATGTCAGGGCCTTTGTTCTGCTCAGCAGCAAAATAAAACACCTCTGTTAGTCTCGAACCCCAGACCTTGGACACACTAGACTGCATGAAGTATCCCTAAGCCATAGCAAATATACAATAACTTGGTGCTGAAATAAATATATCATGCATTACAATGAGGGAATGTAAAGGGAAAATAGGAATGCAGTAACACAAATCTTGTTCTGTGGGTCTTTACCAACAGTTGTTGTGGAACTGCATGACATGATTGTGAAACAAGAACCAGCCATTCTAGCAGGGAATAATGTTACAGTAGCACGTTACAAACCCCACACAGTATCAGACCAGGATAAACACTGGCATAGTTGAATAGGGCAGAGGCCAGACTTCCCAACTGTGACTGCTTTACAGGGATGTCCCTGATTTGTAAACAAATGTTAGCTGTGCCCCTCTGAATCACTCTGAAAAGTACTAACATTAGGCAGAAAAGTGGGGAATCACACTTAATGAATAATGTCAATAAGTGAGAGTAGACACTGCTTGCACATCAGAAAAGGTGTAGTAATACATATGCTCCGATTCCCTTGAAGTCTCAACTGAAATATGTCTGTAATATATTACAAGTCTATCTCACTTATATGTACCTTTCACTGAGGCTGTTCAAATATATACCTGAGAGTATCTGAGGCCTGGCAGAGGCAGAAACACACAGGCATATCAGCAGTTCTGCTGTTACACACTCTGCAAATAGCTTTGGAAGGAGTTCCACCAGCATGCCCTTATGTAGGAGTACAACACAGAAATATCAAAGGATGTAGCCGTGTACTGCTAGCAACCAACTGTGACAATGCCATTGTTCAAGTGCTGAAAAGACTGGTGTGGTGCACAGACAAAGAATAATAGGCTAACCTCTGGCTACCATCTGGATATGTCCACAGGTGGGAGCTATGCAGACAGACTACTTGCCTTGATAGACTAACAGGTACACAGCAACCCTGTATGGTCAGCAAGATAAACATCACATGATAATAAATAATGTTCTCTGCAGTTCTGCAACCCTACCCAAAAGTACTATATACCTGTGTATTCAGGCTAAACCAAGGGTGTAGGTAGGCATACTCAGTACTGAAATATGTCCAGTTGTCTTGAGCAGCCTGTGTTAATGTCAACACAAACAAATCACAAACTGTTCAGAAGTGAGTAACTTAATAATTACAGTATAGCAGTTCACAAACAGTGCATGTGCCAGAGGAATACATTACAATAACTACTTCTGTATGGCAGTTAATTGTCTAATTCAAAAAGAAAGTACATACTCCCATGTATCCTGTGTTAGCATTTGGAGGGGTGAGTAAAAGTCTACACTCAGAAGTGTGTACTGAAAGCAGCAACATTCAGGTTTGAGTACAACATGCATATTGCTGGCTACAACCCTAGCTTAAGATATGAGACATATAGCAACCTTCTGACTGACACAATGGTGTCCAGAGCAAACAAGCATGGGCCCCACCTTGGAAAGCTGAAAGAGCTATGCCTACCTAACCTAGTATTTTATAGCAGCGGGCTGCAGTCACAGTGAGTACTGCAATTACCACACAGCAGGCTGCATGCAATTAGTAAATGGTGGGCACCAGTTGGTGCAGAGGCCGTCACATGCACATGTGCAGATACCTAGAAAAGCAGGCTGTACCTGCTGTCCACACATGCAATAATATCATTGCAGGAACAGAGAGAGAGAGAGCGAGAGTAAGAGAGAGACAGAGACAGAGACTGGGACAGAGACTGGGACAGAGACACAGACAAAAGAGACAGAAACAGAAACAGACAGAAAAAAACCCAAAAAAAAAAAAAACAGTAACAACAGACGGAGCAGAGAAATACAAAGGTAAGGTATGTAACACATATGTATTTGCCAGTATGTAGTAGATGTTCTTGAAGAGTACTCTACATACTGTGAATCATTCATATGTGGCAGCAATATGTATCTATGTGTATCTGTACATGTGCATTGGGCAAGGGACATACTGCAACTGTTAGTGAAGGGTGGACATATATACGTTGTTGAAGGTTGTTATGTGCATATATCTATGTAGGTTGTAGTGTGTGGCATAGAAAACAGCATGCAGTGCTGGTATATGTTATGTGGTGGTTAAACTCTGTGGGACTGATTTGTCAGATCTGCTGTGTTACAGCCAGTGAGGCCTGCTAAAGCTACATGGGCTGAGGACACCAAAATGCATTCTGCACAACACTGTGCTATATTATTACATAACTGTACATCTTACAACTGTCACATAATTGATATCCCCACCATGAAAGGTGGACTGTATATGTGCCTATATGTACATCTATATGTACAGCAATGGGTGTTTAGATGTATGTGTATATATATATATATATATATATATATATATATATATATATATAGCGAGAGACACGGGGTCATACATACTGCAACAGGTGCATGGTGACCATGGCATGGACTGAAGACCAGTGTTGATAGTGCAGTGACATCCCTCCTTTCCAAAACACTGTACCCATTAACTACCACATAGGTGGAAATCTGCATAACACTGAAGGTGTGATAAGGGAACATGGGATACAGGTGGACAGTAGCCTCCCCTTTGTTAATCACAGTGTCACACTAGTCTTGTAATCTGTCTACGTGGTATTTGTCATCACAAAATGTGTGTCATCTAAGGAAATATAGGTCAGTGTTCCCCTCTACTCATCACAATGCCCCATGTGGTAAGTACCTCACATGACAACTACAGCAAGTGGAAAGGCCACAGACATACCTCACAAAGAGTAATACTGGCCTCAAACAGATGCCCTATGCAGATTGACTCACAAAATCACAGCTAGACTGTTTTGCATACCGCCCACACAGAGGTGACCTCTGCCAGACATACAGAGGTATGTTACACCCATAGCTGTTGGACAACCACCATGTCAGCATATCACAATCCCTCCGGGCTACACGCTCTAGGGCCCCAAACCTCATCAGCTCACTAAACAGCACATACTGGAGGGATGGGTTCCTATCTCAGAGATATGCCATACTCTGGAATAAACCACCTATCAATAGCAAACAAGGCTCCTCATTAGCAGTTGCCATAAATACCCCTGATGATTGTTTGGGAGATAGGTAATACACCCCGTGAATCCCCTCTGTGGTTCTGGTTGACAGCGGCACGTGAAATCAAAATACATGTGTGTCAAAGGCCAGGGTAGCATATGGTTAGGCTGCTCTAGGCCATCGGGCCAATAGGGTATTACCTACTTATGATATGATGCACACACACATGTACTCAGTGTAATACCTGCTATGTGAGGTTGAATGAGTGTGACGGTGAATGTGTGCAAGGTCTGTAAAAGTGTGATAGCTTAGTGTGAATTTGTTTCTGCATGGTAGTTTGTGTCCTAGCTGTGAGGCCAGCAAAAGATGTGTATGTTATTGCTAGGCAGACATAGTAGTATGGCATACATTGTGACGTAGTTCCTTTTTGATGACTGTGGTGTCACATTGTAGGCTAAAGCAATACATGTATGCTTAGTGAGTAGTACTGCTGGTGAATCCAACTCCCATATGAACTGTAGTACTATCTGAAGCTGTAGGCCTAAACAACACAGTATGGTGTATGTTCACATTGCTTGGAAACACTGCCTTGTGTGTTTCCTGTAGTCTGCACAGATTACATATCTCAGGCATAAGGTTTTATGAGCACACAGTACTGTATGGTACACAGGTAAAGCTCATCTGGGTTGGTATACATTTGTGTGTTGTATGTATGTTTGATGTGTGTGTAATTATGCCTGTAACATGCCCGCAATCATATGTGTGTTACAGGGTATGCGTGTGTATCTAGCAACATGTATACTCTGTTACATCAGTATGCCACCTATATTAACAACTGTGCACATATGTTAGGCAGGGGTATGGCATCAATGACTAGGGTGGTTTACTGGTAATACTGTAACTGTACTTTACATTCATTGCAATGGATGACATATTTCTTCATGCATTAGCTTGATATATATTGCTGTGGCAAGGTTGTGCATTGTGTCACAAACAGTGTGCCGGGTACTGGTGTATAGTGGTTTGATATATAGAGTGTGCCAGGCACTGTCATTCAGTTGTGGCCTGAGCACCAATATGTGGTATTGAATATGTGTATCCTCTGACAGACAAACGGATGCTATATATGGCAATTAAGTGATATCTGTAGTTAAGGGTGTAAAGTGTGCTACATGACTCGCTCACACATATTGTTCATTTCTCTTTCAGGGCGATGGCCCACCAATGTAATCCCTGTTTCACAGCAGCGGAGGAACAGAAAATCCACCACAGCCTGGTGCAACACTGCCTGCTGTTTTCCAGAAGCAGCCAGCACCAGCATGAGCGGACTGCACTGTGGCAAGATCTTGTTCATCGGGTAAATGACGTATGCCTGCATAACCAGACATATGAGCAGGTACGTCATCACTGCAGTGATTTAATTAGACATGTCTGGCAGCGTGCATCTGATATCCATAGATAACAGCTTGCCACAGGTGGTGGGATGGCCATTCATCCCCCCTCTCACCAGCGTGGAGGAGCTGCTCCTAAGCATAGTGGCTCCTGGCCAACAACAGCAACTGCAACAGACATGTGTCGTCATGGAGGCCGGAGCCACCCAGCATGTTGACATGGAGCATGCAGGTAACATGCCCTATCTGTAGACTGCTGTTACCTGTATTGTTAGATTATGCATATGTGAGATGTGTACTGTGTGTTTAGCAGTTGTGCTGCCTAGTGTTGTGCAACATTGATATTTGGAAAATTATCTGTACACCTGTGACTGTCAACTGTTGTTCTACTGTAGTTTAACAAACCCACAGTAGCAATGCCACAGCTGTGGCCACTGACAAACTGTCTCATATTCTTGTAGGTCCCTCTGGTGTGACAGCAGGGCAAACTATCCATGCTGGTGAGTGTGTTATAACTTTAATATTGGTAATGAAATGTGCATGTCATAGGTGAAGTGTAGGCCATGTACACGTAACACACCTACGCATAATGCATGCTGTGCATATTTTCTGTGAGACTTTGCACATCTCAGTAATGTCAGTAGCTGCTTCAATCACATGCAATACACAGAGCATCAGACACACTTGTGGCAACACCGTACTGCACATTGGATAGGCATAGTTGATACACATGTACACAACATAACACATTTGTCATATGCAGTACACCTCAACAAGCTACACATGGAGTAACCATACACCCGCTGTAAGGTCACACTTCAGTATCCCACATGTCATCTACACAGCACACATGATATACCTGAGGGGTAGAGGCCTATCATGGGGCTGTGCAACACTCTTCAACACATAACACAGTCATGTTAGGCAATGCTCCCTAATGGGCACCTCACACACCCATGTACAAAGTGGCTGTGTAATTGCGAATGTAGCCATAGCACTGCAGTTCAGGTACAGCATGCTACACGGTGGTCTGTCACACATTAGTAGCCTTGAGTGACCACATGATGCATGATGATGATGGCTCATGGTACTACACCACATCCAGTTACAGTGACCACAGTACTACACATAGCAGTCATTGCTTTGCACCTCAATGTTGTGTGTGTGCAAACATGTGCACCTATACACAATATGCATCGCATGTTGTATGTGTGCAAACATATGCAACTATACACAATATGCATAGCAGTCACCATCTGTACAAAGTGACACATATATGTCCTGGAATGCTATTGGGTGTATAGGTCACATGACACACATTAGGCATGTGTGATGTTTAATGTTGCAGTTGTGTAGCATGCCATGTCATGGCTGGCACTGACATATCTGCAATATGTCGCACACTCACCATAACCACTGTACAATGGCCATGTCGAGCATTGGTATTCCATCATGTATACATGCACCACTCATCCCGTTTGTGTACATAACATGCATGTGCTACACCTGTGCCCACAATTATCTGCTACAGACACAGACACTCTAATCAGACATGGAAATCTATGTGACACACAGATAACACATGCAGCCATGGTATGTATACCTGTGAGTGATGGTGCACAGGACATTGCAGAGCTTATAATACTTGCACAGCAATGTTGTGTCCTTGTACACATTGTGTTCCAGGGTGTAGCTAATCACTGAACAACTACTCACATGCATCAAAGCCATGTATACTGTTATTAACTAGAGCTGTCTACACTCGCACTGCATGGTCTTGAGCAACACATATTCTGTATGCTGACATGTGTGTGGTGACTGTTTGTCTTGTGATACTGTCACCCACCTTCAACCACTATTGAACATGTTTTCGATTGCTGGTGTGTGTGTCTGTGTGTGTGTGTGTGTGTGTGTGTGTGTATCTGCTGTAGTGAGGAGTGTATTTGTGTGCATGTGTGCATGTGTTCATGTGTGCATGTGTGCATGTGTGCATGTGTTCATGTGTTCATGTGTGCATGCGTTCATGTGTTCATGTGTGCATGTGTTCATGTGTGCATGTGTGCATGGGCTCATGTGTTCATGTATGTATGTGTTCATGTGTGCATGTGTGCATGTGTGATAACATCATGTACAGATTGTAAAGTGTGTTTCCTGTCTTCCTCTCACAGGTGCTGAGGTTGGGTTGGCTGAATGCAGCAAGGAACCTGAAGTCACTGCCACAAATAGTGGAGATGATGATACATGTATTGTGGCACAGGCAGGTTTAACAGGGTCTGTCGTTGGTCCACCAATCGACAGTACACAGCTTTCTACCCCATCTTTGCGCACACTCATACTGCCAATACATCCCTCATCACCAATGGCCTTAGCTGAGGGACAGCATACAGTTGGCATTGACCAGGATAGTGTGGTATCCATGGCACATGCATCCCCTCACAGCAGCCATACCCAGATTCCTGGAAAGGTACCACATAGGCGGATGTCCAGGGGTTCTCATGGGAGCACCGCTGGTCATAATGCCCCTGTCAAACGTGCCCCCACAGGTCTTACAACCTCAGGTATGTTCCAGGCTGTAATGCAGGCATAGGCACGTATGGAACAGTACACCAGACAGGGACTAAGGGTGCAGAGGGCCCATAACACTGCTATCAATGACAGTATCCATGACCTTGCCGGTGCCATCCGTAATTACGCCGCGGTCATTGATAGACATTGAGTGGAGACATTAGATGCCCTCCACAATGTGTTTTCCATGAGCCAGGACCGTGCGGGATGGTTGAGACATCGACTCAGATATATGCCAGCAACATCAATGGCTGACAGTCATTGCAGATGACCCACAGATCACATCTGCTCCTGTAGTGGCAGTACCAGCCCCACGTGCATGTGGCTCTGGCCATTCCCAGCAGGGACATGGGTCCAGCCGACATACCTCTGCCTCTGATGATAGTACCCAGTCAGGCTTGGTACCCGATACTGTCCATAGCACCGCTGCCAGGCACAGGTACTGTGTCCATGCCCAGAGACAATGATCTGTACAGCCTGGTAGGTACAGTCTGTGGCTGTCCCACAACCTCCCATATATGGCAGCCATGTGGTGGAGCTGCGTTCATGCAGACACACACACATAAACCAAACACCTAGGGCTCACACATACACACACACATTACATCAACATTGGCCCATGCTGTACTATTGTCCCTCACACACACACACACACACACACACACACACACACACACACACACACACACACACACACACACACACACACACACACACATACATGCAATTGGATGGGTCAATGTCAGGCTCTGGCAAACTAACAACACACCCTGTGCATATGATGAAACCTGTGCCACCTCCTGTCATCTGTAACACTGATGCAGGAACAGGCTAACATGGTGCTGATGCACAGGGTGACATTATAGCAGTGTAGCAATGTTAGCATGTTGTCAACAGGAAAGTGTAATGATATCCTTGTAGGTATATCTGAGCAGGCATGATGCATCAAAGCTATGATTGTCAATGTAGTATTGTTTACAGCAGTGTTAAGTCTGAGTATGTATTGTCCTCCCATGTACCACTTGGCTGAAGTGCATAGTGTTGCCAGCATGTGTTAGTGAGTGGACAGTATGTGTGTGATGTGTGCAGTACAGATTAGCAGGTGTACATCTGTGAATATGGTGGGGGTGCACTGCCTGCATGTACGTGCACAGTGGACACATGGGATGTGTAACATACCCTGTATTACACAGTGTTAACATCTCATAGTATCTCTCAGTGGCTAGTATGCATTCTACTACAGATATGTTCTAACATGGGTACACATGTGTGTATGACATGGATTGACACTATGCTGTGGGTGATACTGTTACTAGCTGTCAATTTTTTGCATTCTGGTAGTATACACAACCTCAACAGCCTGACTATAACCAATCATTAGATGATGTCCTGACAACTTACACACAGATGTAGGGAACTCTGTAACAGCTGGATCCTTCCGGTACTATACTATAACAGTAACCAGTGGTATTGACCACCACCTGTTCCTGGGACCACACCTGTTTGGCATATAGTCCTATTAGGTACATGCAAACACACTAGGGTTATGTCCATCCACATCTGGAAATGCATGCATTGGCCTACAATGCATTCTCTGGATGGGACACATATCCTACACAAGGGTATCATACAGACAGATACCTGTTGTCCAACACATGCTGTATAGCTCTAAGCCAACTATAGCATAGTCATCCACATTTACTATACATAGTATCCCGACAGTACTACATAGGTGGTAGCCCCCAACATGTATGTCGGGTACCAATGTGTACATACAGCCAAGTGTTATGTCATCTGTCCTTTGGTATCCACATATCCAAAGGTATTGTGAAGTCCCTCGGTGTATCACATAAGAAATTAGGGGCCTGTATGCATATCCACAAGGCTGTTGTACACCTAAATGACTGTCCATTATTGCAAGACTTTGTTGTGTATGAACATGTCTGACATCTACCCTAGGCATGTACCCTCACTCACACTAGTCTATAGAAACTGTCATGGGTGTGTGTGACACAGATGACCTTGGCCACAGATCACTACAGTGGCCGGTCTTGTCACATACATACACGTGACCTACGATCTGAAAAGCAGCGGCACAATCTATCAAAGGTAACAAATGTATTCATGTAGTATGCAGGCTTCACACCTATGTACTAATTGAGGTCACATGTACATATATTTATTTGCCACACAGATACCTGATGTGTGCAATGCACATACTGTTTTAATCCTGATATGTCATACCGTAGTAAAAGCAAAACCCACACTGCATTAACCAACAGCATCACACACACACACTCAACAATTACAGGATTCAAACCACTACCTCACCATGTTATGATACTAGAGACACGCACATTCACAATACACGCTATATGATTTATTGGGATTCTCATTTCCACTGCTATATTTGTAGGATGCTGACATCTTCAGACTTGCCAAAGGGGAATATATCTCTTTTAAGGTGTTTCCCTAGTCTCCAAAAAGGGCATTAAGGAAGTCACACAGACACCCCCCTAACACACACACACACACACATTCAGCAACTGCAGGACGCAAACCCCTACTTAACTATGGTGGGACACTAGAGACATACACATTAACATGACGCGCTTTATGCTTTACTGGGATTTTCATTTTCACTGCTATATTTGTAGGATGCTGACATCATCAGACTTGCCAAAGAGGAATAAACCTCTTTTATGATGTTCCTCTAGTCTCCAAAAAGGGCATTTCTCTCAAAGGAAGTCACACACACATTTAGCATTTGCAGGATTCAAACCACTATCTAACTATGTTATAATTCTAAAAAGATATGCATTACCACAACATGCTACATGCTTTATTGGGATTTGTTATTTCCACTGCTTTATTTGTGGGATACTGACATCATAAGACTTGCCAAAGAGGAATGTACCTCTTTTAATGTGTTTTCCCAGTCTCCAAAAAGGGCACTCCTCACAAAGGAAATCTCACACACACACAGTCAGCAATTGCAGGATTCAATTCCCTACCTAACTATATTATGACACCAGAGAGATAACGCATTAACACAACTCACTATTTGCTTTAATGGTAAATTCTGTTTCCACTGCTGTATTTGTGAGACACTGACATCATCAGACTTGCCAAAGTGGAATCTACTTCTTTTAATGTGTTCCTAGTCTCCAAAAAGGGAACTCTTCTCAAAGGAAATCACACACACACACATTTCCCTAGTCTCCAAAAAGGGCATTCCTCGCAGCGTAAGTCATACACACATTCAGCAATTGCAAGATTCAAAATGCTACTTAACTATGTCATGATTCTTGAAAGTTATGCATTAACACAACGCACTATATGTTTTAGTGGGTATTTCTGTTTCCACTGCTATATTTGTGGGATACTGACATCATCAGACTTGCCAAAGAGGAATTTACCTCTTTTAATGTTTTTTCCCAGTCTCCAAAATGGTTACTCCTCTTAGGAAATCACAACACACACGCACACTCAGCAGTTACAGGATTCAAACCCCTACCTAACCATGTTATGACACTGGAGCGATTCGCATTGACACGACACGCTATATGCTTGACTGAGAGTTTTTTTTTCCACTGTTGTATTTGTGGGATACTGACATCATCAGACTTGCCAAGGAGGAATGTACCTCTTTTAATGTGTTTTCCCAGTCTCCAAAAAGGGCACTCCTCTCAAAGAAATTCACAACACACACACACACACTCAGTATTTGCAGGATTCAAAGCCCTACCTATGTTATGATATTAGAGAGCTAAGCATTAACACGACACGCGATATGCTTCACTGAAAGTTTTTATTTCCACTGCTGTATTTGTGGGATACTGACATTATCAGACTTGCCAAAGAGGAATGTACCTCTTTTAATGTGTTTTCCCAGTCTCCAAAAAGGGCACTCCTCTCAAAGGAAATCACACACACACAGTCAGCAAATGCAGGACTCAGTTCCCTACCTAACTATATTATGATAACAGAGAGATACGCATTAACACAACACGCTATTTGCTTTAATGGTGAATTCTGTTTCCACTGCTGTATTTGTGAGACACTGACATCATCAGACTTACCAAAGTGTAATCTACTTCTTTTAATGTGTTCCTAGTCTTCAAAAAGGGAACTCTTCTCAAAGGAAATCACACACATACACACACACGTTTCCCTAGTCTCCAAAATGAGCATTCTTAACAGTAAAAGTCACACACACACACAGCAATTGCAAGATTCAAACCGCTACTTAACTATGTCATGGTTTTCGAAAGGTATGCATTAACACAATGCACTATATGCTTTACTAGGAGCTTTTTTTTCTACTGCTGTATTTGTGGGATTCTGACATCATCAGACTTGCCAAAGAGGAATTTATCTCTTTTAATGTGTTTTCCTAGTCTCCAAAATGGCCACTCCTTTCAAAGGAAATCACAACTCACACACACTAAGCATTTGCAGGATTCAAACCCCTACTTAACTATGTTATAACACTAGAGAGATACGCATTAACACGACACGCTATATGTTTGACTGAGAGCTTTTGTTTCCACTGTTGTATTTGTGGGATACTGACATCATCAGACTTGCCAAAGAGGAATGTACCTCTTTTAAAGTGTTTTCCCAGTCTCCAAAAAGGGCACTCTTCTCAAAGGAAATCGGGCACCCCCCACCCACTTTACTGGGAGCTTTCATTTCCACTGCTGTATTTGTGGGATACTGTCATCATCAGACTTGCCAAAGAGGAATTTACCTCTTTTAATGTGTTTTCCCAGTCTCCAAAATGGCCACTTCTCTCAAAGGAAATCACAACACACACATGCACTCAGCATTTACAGGATTCAAACCCCTACCTATCTATGTTATGACATTAAAGAGACATGCATTAACACGACACACTACATGCTTGACTGAGTGCTTTCATTTCCACTGTTGTATTTGTGGGATACTGAAATCATCAGACTTGCCAAAGAGGAACGTACCACTTTTAATGTGTTTTCCCAGTCTCCAAAAAGGGCACTCCTCTCAAAGGAAATCGGGCACCACCCCTTTTCCCAGTCTCTAAAAAGGGCACTCCTCTCAAAGGAAATCGCACCCCCCCCCTACACACTCAGCAATTGCAGGATTCAAACCCCTACCTAACTATGTTAGGATACTACAGAAACATGCATTAACATGGCTTGCGATATGCTTTACTGGGTGGTTTCTTTTCTCCTACTATATTTGTGGGATGCTGACATCATCAGACTTGACATGGTAATATGTGTGTACTTTGTTTTATGCAATCCCAGGAATGAACCATGTGGGTCAGCAGGTGTTAACAGCTTGAACAGGACTCCACAATTCTTAGCTTATGTGATCTATCTGTGGATAAATTGCCATTCCTTCATATGACAATACATATTTATGCACAGACTGTTGATTTTGTGGATATGACATGTGTCTGGGATGTTGATAAAGGGCTATTCAAAGTCTATGTGGGACATGTGTAGCTCCTTTCAGTGATGTATGTCCTGGGTGGCTGCCTTGCAAACAGTCTAGCAGGTTTGGGAAACATGATCTGCCCATGAATATACCACAGTTGGTAGGGTTGTGTGTTTGTCGACTTACAATAGCTCTGTTTATGACTTCAGTCATGATGTACTCCATGGCCTTGCAGATCAGACTTCATAGGCTTATAGGACTATAGTTCTCATGGTCTGTTGTGCACCGACACTTGTGGGGTGTGCCATATGTTGCTGTAATGCATTCAACAGTTTCAGATCCTGTAGAGAGGGTGAGGCTCAACAGACTGCTCAGGTGCAGGGTCTGTTTGTTCTGTAGTTCACTCATGACACATATAGGGAAACAATGTAATCCAATTGATGCCATGTTTTCGGCTTTGGGGGGAGCTGTTTACCCATTCTACATGTGATATCTCCTGGTATGATGATAGGGCCTTTTGTCAGTGAGAGGTGGGTATGTATATATGGGCCTGTCTGACAGGATGTCACCATTGTCAATTAGGTACAGTTGGCCCTGACTCAGGACATATATGAGTGTACATTGCTATTCATGACATAGCTGAAGAAGGTGTCATGGTTCTGCCTTGACTTCTTCGCAGATAATATTTCCAAAACACCAACAAACTTGAGCACTAAACCCCTGTTATAATCTTTTACACAATTAACACCCTACTGATCCTTTGTGATAGTCAACAGAGTATGTCATCATAATATCCTGGCATGTCCAAAGGTTGGTTTTGTGTGTATTCTCCAGTCCAGCTGGTGAATATTGGAATTTTGAAGCAATGTTACAACTGCCTTATGTACACAGACAACTCTCTCTTCCTCCCAACAAACTCAGATATATGTGAGAGATACAGCTATATAGACAAACAGGAGGCTGAGCTCTCTCGACCCATGACTGGCACAGTCTATCAGGTGGTGAAGGTAACCACACACACCACAAATCCAGTCTCACATAGACCTATAGCGACAGCAAATAAAATACATTACCACACAAAAACATACTCGGAGGTTCTAAATAAACTCTGCCTAAGCAGCAGAGACCTCCAAAGCAGACACCCAAACAACTGCTACCCCACAACAATACCCACTTATCACATAGTTCACAAAGTTAGTGTGCCACACAGTCACTGCCCTTAGGGCTAAACAACACACCTAATACACTTGTAATAAGTGACTCTTATTGTCAGACACACTGACATCCCACTCATCAGGCTGAACAAGGAAAAGGTCACTTTGAGCTATCTGTCGGGTGCCAGGATCCGCCACATAACCCATGCACTCAGGTCACCCCAAAGCAAGTACAAATATGGCTCCATCATTGTCCATGCTAGTGAGAATAACTTCAGACATTCCTCCCTGGACTACATGACAAGAGACATAGAGGAGCTCTCTGATTATGTAGCCCAGGCCAGTATGACCCTGACCTTGTGTATCATCTTACCCTCACCAAGAATGATGTCACAGTATACAAACTGGACACTTTTAACAGTTGGCTAACATATTGGTGTCATTCAAAGGGGATCCAGTGTCTGTCAGCCTGGGATGACATGCTCGACATGCCACGTAGCTTCGCTATGGACGGCTTGCACCTGTCACCCCTGGACTTTTGAATACTGGCTAAGGCTCTTGCCACCCCCATAGTGGCTTTTTTAAGTGAGGCTCAAAAGACAAACCAACCTCCATAGATGTTACAAGGTAAAAGAAACTAAGGGTAATGCTGCTCAACACCAGATGTCTAACCCTCAAAATGCACGCACTCAGGACACTCCTCAGTATGGAGAATGTTGATATCTGTGCAGTAACAGACACTTGGTTCAGGCTCCTGAAAGCACACCAGCACTACCAGGTTATACTTCATTTTATTTATTTTATTTTACATTTGTTAACCAGGCTAGTCCAACTGGATACATGTCCATTTTCAGTGGAGGCCCGGGGAGAAAAGCTCCAAGGTCATAGTTAGATTAACAAAAAAGCATTGATGTTGTTACACAAGATAATATACTGGTTAATACATATACAATAATAATCCTATAACAAGTGAGTACAGTTAAATACACTGGTGCTTACAGACCAAATAAGAGAAAACAAGAAATATTAAATGATTTAACAAGGTATGATTAGAACAGCCAGAGAAGGAGGGCTAGAATAGGGTGTTCTTTGGTTTTTGGGTTAGGCGAAGGCTGAGAGAGGCCTAGGTACGACTGGGGCAATAGCTTGTTAGTCTGGAGAGGAACAAGGGCATAACCATTTGGATTTCAAGTATGCTCTAAGATGTAATTTAAATTGGTGCTGAGAGGGCATAAGTCTCAGGTTGTTTGGTAGTGCATTCCAGGATTTGCCAATGGAATTGGCATATAGTGTGTCACCACCAGCATTGTTAGATTTAATGGTCCTTACTTGCAGACTTTTGGAAGACCTGAGGGAGTTAAGGTTGGAGTACTGGGTAAGTATGTTGTTCAGTGAGGGAGTATTACCTGGATGGTTAATAATTTTAAAAGCCTCAGAAAGCTGGTTGAATTTGAGTAAATTGGACAGTTCCAGCCATTCAAGAGACCTTAAATTTAGGCAGTGATGAGTGCGATAGGGCGTTCCTGTTATGAATCTGGCTATGTGATTATAGGTAGTTGTTAGCTTATTAAGTTCTTTCTTGTTTAGGAAGGAGAATATCGGGGAGGCATAGAGGAGAGTGGAGAGTAGGTGGGTTCAGGCAATAGTCAGTTTGGTGTGCGGAGTTAAGAAGGCCTTTATTCTATACATCGCCCCAAGTTTTCTGTTAACCGATTTAATAGTTAAGTTTACATGTATATCAAATTTAAGTTTATGGTCTATGGTCACCCCTAGTAGTTTGGTATTGGATACAGGGTAGATAATGGTCCCATTGTTGGAGGACACATGGAAGGTAGGATTGTTGGTGTTGAGGGGTTCTATAGTTTGAGCAGTCGCTGAGGTGGGGAAAAAGAGAAGTAATTTGGTTTTGGCAGGGTTAAGTAAGAGTTTAAGTTCCAAGAACCATTTTTCGACAGCAGAGAAGCAGTTTTGGGTTGTGGCTTGGAGTTTAGCGAGAGATTCATCAGAGCAGATTAGTGTAGAGTCATCTGCATATTGAATACAGGTGGCTTTGGGAATAGTTGAGTGTAGGCCATTTATGAAAATGGAGAAGAGAAGGGGACCAAGGATAGATCCTTGGGGGACACCAATATTAGTTGGGAGTAGGTCTGATAGGCTGTTTTGCCACTGGACTGCCTGTTTTCTACTAGAGAGATAGGCATTAAACCAGCTTATGGTTGGTTTACTAAGATGTAATGTTTCCAGTGCCTGAAGCAGTAGTTGGTGGTTGACCATATCGAAGGCTTTCGACAGATCTAGAAAGAGCGCAGAGGATATTAGTTTATTGTTGCGATTGTGGTTGACTGTGTCTACAAAGGAGAGAAGAGCAGTGGTTGTGCTGTGATGGGGGCGGAAGCCATGTTGAGTATTTGATAGGAGGTTGTTATGTATGAGGTAGGTAATGAGTTGTTTATGGACACAGCGTTCCATAATTTTGGCTAAGGGAGACAGTATGGCTATGGGCCTATAGTTAGAGGTTTCAGTGGAGGGCCCTCCTTTGTGGAGGGGGATGATATAAGAGATTTTCCAGATAGAGGGAATAGTTGCTTCAGAAATGGTCCTGTTAATCAAGATTGATACCGGGTAGGCTATGGCATCAGATGCTATTTGTAGGTATTTGGCAGGAGCTGATCAGCCGAGGGTGGTTGGTTTCAATTTTTCAAGAGTGTGCGAATGAAGGAGGTGGAGATGGGTTGTAGGTTAAAGGTCATTTGGGTAGTATTTGTAATTGGGGTTACCACTGAGGGAGGCGAGGGAAGCTTGCTGGCAAGGGACTGGATGGTCTCAGTGAAAAAAGAATTAAAGGAATTGGCTATTTTGTTGGGTCATTGTCGATGAGTTTGTCGGGGTGGGGTAGTAGACTTACCAGGATGAAGTAAGCGATTAAAACCTGCCCAGAATTTTTTAGGATTATACTGATGTTTGTCTTGGAGGTGACAAAAATATTGTTTTTTATCAGATTTAACAGCTATTTTGGTTGCATTTCTTAGCTGGAGGAACTTGATACGGTCTAAAGGGGTTTTTGTGGTTCTCCACTTTTTCCAGGCCTGGTCTCTAATTCTAATTTTGGATTTAGTTTCTTGTGTTAGCCAGGGTGCTATACATACCTTAGTTCTCGTAAGTCGATTGGGAGCATGGGAATTGAGTATCTTGAGGAAAGTGTTGTTAAAGTATGAGACACTTTCGTCTAAGGATAGGGTTTTTAGGATGTGCCAGTTACAAGCCTTGAGATCAGCTAGGAATTGGTCAGGGACAAAATTTTTGCTATTCCTTACTAGTCTAGTTATGGGGGGAGTCTTATTTGAACATTTGTGTTTTATAATGAAAGTAGCAAGGTGGTCACTAAGGTCATTGGGAAGGGTTCCTGTGGTATAGCTATTTGAATTCCTATTAGTAAGAATCCAGTCAATAATACTCTCCTTTTGCTGTGCATGTCCAATTCTCGTGGGAGAAAGAATATTTTGGGAAAAACCATGTAAGTTAATGGGGAGCGGATTTGATTGGGCCGAGTAGAGAGACCAGTCTATATTGACATCTCCTAATATTATTGTTTCTTGTGGATAATTGTTAGCAAGCCAACTAAGGGTTTGTTCAAGATTTTCTACATTTTTGCCTGGAGGTAGGTAGGTTACTATGAGATTAATACTTTTTCGTCTGTTTAGGGATATCTTAAGAGCAATCAGTTCCAGGTTTGGAACTTTTGGGGGTTGCAGTGAATTCATTGTGATGCTCAAGGAGTTCTTGAACATCACAGCTATTCCGCCACCCTTTTTGGTTGTACGATCCGCCCTGATGATGTTATATCCAGGAGGGATAATTTCCTCATCCTTGGTGCTTGGTTTGAGCCAAGTTTCTGATAAACACATTATGTCCAGGGAGTGAATATCAAGCATGGCATGCAAGCTATGTACTTTATTGTTAATACTTCTAATATTGAGATGGAGCAAAAAAAGGGAGTCCGTAGGTCTGCTATTTGCATGGCGGAGGTTATGGACTGGGTCATTAAGAGGGCCTGGGTTAGGGTGGATGTCCCCGTCATTAGTGATGGATCTTTTCAAATAATCTAGTATTTTTTGTAGTCTAATTAGTAGTTTAAGCTGTTCTCTAAATGTGGATACTTTAGGGTACCTAAGCATGTAGTGTGTACTTTTAGGGATGAGGTGAGTAGCAGGGTAGGGAGAAGGGGGGATAAGAGTAGTGGTATATTGTGAATACAGGGAGGTCTGACCCTTAGGAAGGTAGATACTATTTAGGGCTTGTGCTTCATAGGCTGTTAAGAGATACGGTAAAATGAGGAGTAAAAGTACTAGGGGGAGGGTGGTAAATAAGGTTCTATCCATGGTGAGGCTGAGATCTCAGCGTCAATAGAGCTAGGCGATACCTAAGTCAGTGGGCGGATTAGGTTTGGTGGTGGGGAGTGGCAGAGAGATGGGGGGGGAGTGGACAGTTCTGATTGGGTAGTGGAAATGGGGATGGGCTTGATGACCAAATAAATGTAGAGGTAGTGGGGCGGGTGGGAATAGGGGCAGGGAGGGAGCGGAGCAAGCCCGAGTAGCTTAAGCGGAGCGGGGACTACACCACAGGATTTCCCTGGGTCTTAGAGGAAGCCAGGTTTAATGGTAGCTTCCTAAGTTCTGTTATTGTTCCTTTACTTTTGTTTCTTTTTTGCTGATATTAATGTAGAAGGAACCTGTGCTCAATAGATTTTATTCAGCCTGGTACCTTAATTACTGTTCAAGGTGTTTGGCAAAGTACAGTGAAAGGGGTACATATTTATTTACCCTGATTCTCTTTATGGGGATAGAAGTTCCTTATGCGTCGCACTGGTGGGGTCCTGAGGGTCCTGAGTGCCACTCGGTAGGCAACTGGAATTGGGGCTACCTAAGATGGAGGCAACAGAAAAGAGAATAACTTTTCACAGTGTTTGGTGTAGCAACAGACAGTATTACACAATGCAGTATCAAGCAGTAATTTCCTACCTGTTGGCGACTGATGAATCCTCCACTAAGCACTCTGTTATCTGTTAAGACACTAGCTAAATAGCTAACATTAGGTATTTGCTGCATGAAAATACTTTGTATCTAGCTAGAATTTGAGGATACATTCACCGACCAGCAAAGTAGGACCGGCAAGCAATTACTTAGCATTTGGTTGTAAAGGTCAGATAAAACGCTGTTATCAGGTTTTAAACAGTCGCTATTACACAGTCGCATCCAGCTCTAACATTTAATCCAATTCCCAAGCATTAGGCTGTACAGGTCAAAGAAAACGCTGTTATCAGGTTTTAAACACTCGCTATTACACAGTCGCATCCAGATCTAACATTTAAACCAATTTCCAAGCATTAGGCTGTAAAGGTCAAAGAAAACGCTGTTATCAGGTTTTAAACACTCGCTATTACACAGTCGCATCCAGATCTAACATTTACACCAATTTCCAAAGTAGCATCAGAGAAAACGCTAATTTACATTTACTGTTGCCACATGCTTTGCTACAGAAACGCCAGTTGCATCTACACAGTGCATACAAACTTGACTACAAGCAGGGTTTCTTAGTTAAATTACTATCGGTATTCAGAATAACAGATGAAGTTGCAGTTATATTTATCAATGAAATGTAGAAGCAGAGCAATATTTTGTAGTTACATACCACGAGGGTCAATGCTGCCCGACGTAGAGTGCAATTAGTTTTAAAATATGGCGGTTTCCAAGGTCCCTTTCTAACCTCGGCTGCTACACCACAGGATTTCCCTGGGTCTTAGAGGAAGCCAGGTTTAATGGTAGCTTCCTAAGTTCTGTTATTGTTCCTTTACTTTTGTTTCTTTTTGCTGATATTAATGTAGAAGGAACCTGTGCTCAATAGATTTTATTCAGCCTGGTACCTTAATTACTGTTCAAGGTGTTTGGCAAAGTACAGTGAAAGGGGTACATATTTATTTACCCTGATTCTCTTTATGGGGATAGAAGTTCCTTATGCGTCGCACTGGTGGGGTCCTGAGGGTCCTGAGTGCCACTCGGTAGGCAACTGGAATTGGGGCTACCTAAGATGGAGGCAACAGAAAAGAGAATAACTTTTCACAGTGTTTGGTGTAGCAACAGACAGTATTACACAATGCAGTATCAAGCAGTAATTTCCTACCTGTTGGCGACTGATGAATCCTCCACTAAGCACTCTGTTATCTGTTAAGACACTAGCTAAATAGCTAACATTAGGTATTTGCTGCATGAAAATACTTTGTATCTAGCTAGAATTTGAGGATACATTCACCGACCAGCAAAGTAGGACCGGCAAGCAATTACTTAGCATTTGGTTGTAAAGGTCAGATAAAACGCTGTTATCAGGTTTTAAACAGTCGCTATTACACAGTCGCATCCAGCTCTAACATTTAATCCAATTCCCAAGCATTAGGCTGTACAGGTCAAAGAAAACGCTGTTATCAGGTTTTAAACACTCGCTATTACACAGTCGCATCCAGATCTAACATTTAAACCAATTTCCAAGCATTAGGCTGTAAAGGTCAAAGAAAACGCTGTTATCAGGTTTTAAACACTCGCTATTACACAGTCGCATCCAGATCTAACATTTACACCAATTTCCAAAGTAGCATCAGAGAAAACGCTAATTTACATTTACTGTTGCCACATGCTTTGCTACAGAAACGCCAGTTGCATCTACACAGTGCATACAAACTTGACTACAAGCAGGGTTTCTTAGTTAAATTACTATCGGTATTCAGAATAACAGATGAAGTTGCAGTTATATTTATCAATGAAATGTAGAAGCAGAGCAATATTTTGTAGTTACATACCACGAGGGTCAATGCTGCCCGAACGTAGAGTACAATTAGTTTTAAAATATGGCGGTTTCCAAGGTCCCTTTCTAACCTCGGCTGCTACACCACAGGATTTCCCTGGGTCTTAGAGGAAGCCAGGTTTAATGGTAGCTTCCTAAGTTCTGTTATTGTTCCTTTACTTTTGTTTCTTTTTTGCTGATATTAATGTAGAAGGAACCTGTGCTCAATAGATTTTATTCAGCCTGGTACCTTAATTACTGTTCAAGGTGTTTGGCAAAGTACAGTGAAAGGGGTACATATTTATTTACCCTGATTCTCTTTATGGGGATAGAAGTTCCTTATGCGTTCGCACTGGTGGGGTCCTGAGGGTCCTGAGTGCCACTCGGTAGGCAACTGGAATTGGGGCTACCTAAGATGGAGGCAACAGAAAAGAGAATAACTTTTCACAGTGTTTGGTGTAGCAACAGACAGTATTACACAATGCAGTATCAAGCAGTAATTTCCTACCTGTTGGCGACTGATGAATCCTCCACTAAGCACTCTGTTATCTGTTAAGACACTAGCTAAATAGCTAACATTAGGTATTTGCTGCATGAAAATACTTTGTATCTAGCTAGAATTTGAGGATACATTCACCGACCAGCAAAGTAGGACCGACAAGCAATTACTTAGCATTTGGTTGTAAAGGTCAGATAAAACGCTGTTATCAGGTTTTAAACAGTCGCTATTACACAGTCGCATCCAGCTCTAACATTTAATCCAATTCCCAAGCATTAGGCTGTACAGGTCAAAGAAAACGCTGTTATCAGGTTTTAAACACTCGCTATTACACAGTCGCATCCAGATCTAACATTTAAACCAATTTCCAAGCATTAGGCTGTAAAGGTCAAAGAAAACGCTGTTATCAGGTTTTAAACACTCGCTATTACACAGTCGCATCCAGATCTAACATTTACACCAATTTCCAAAGTAGCATCAGAGAAAACGCTAATTTACATTTACTGTTGCCACATGCTTTGCTACAGAAACGCCAGTTGCATCTACACAGTGCATACAAACTTGACTACAAGCAGGGTTTCTTAGTTAAATTACTATCGGTATTCAGAATAACAGATGAAGTTGCAGTTATATTTATCAATGAAATGTAGAAGCAGAGCAATATTTTGTAGTTACATACCACGAGGGTCAATGCTGCCCGAACGTAGAGTACAATTAGTTTTAAAATATGGCGGTTTCCAAGGTCCCTTTCTAACCTCGGCTGCTACACCACAGGATTTCCCTGGGTCTTAGAGGAAGCCAGGTTTAATGGTAGCTTCCTAAGTTCTGTTATTGTTCCTTTACTTTTGTTTCTTTTTTGCTGATATTAATGTAGAAGGAACCTGTGCTCAATAGATTTTATTCAGCCTGGTACCTTAATTACTGTTCAAGGTGTTTGGCAAAGTACAGTGAAAGGGGTACATATTTATTTACCCTGATTCTCTTTATGGGGATAGAAGTTCCTTATGCGTTCGCACTGGTGGGGTCCTGAGGGTCCTGAGTGCCACTCGGTAGGCAACTGGAATTGGGGCTACCTAAGATGGAGGCAACAGAAAAGAGAATAACTTTTCACAGTGTTTGGTGTAGCAACAGACAGTATTACACAATGCAGTATCAAGCAGTAATTTCCTACCTGTTGGCGACTGATGAATCCTCCACTAAGCACTCTGTTATCTGTTAAGACACTAGCTAAATAGCTAACATTAGGTATTTGCTGCATGAAAATACTTTGTATCTAGCTAGAATTTGAGGATACATTCACCGACCAGCAAAGTAGGACCGGCAAGCAATTACTTAGCATTTGGTTGTAAAGGTCAGATAAAACGCTGTTATCAGGTTTTAAACAGTCGCTATTACACAGTCGCATCCAGCTCTAACATTTAATCCAATTCCCAAGCATTAGGCTGTACAGGTCAAAGAAAACGCTGTTATCAGGTTTTAAACACTCGCTATTACACAGTCGCATCCAGATCTAACATTTAAACCAATTTCCAAGCATTAGGCTGTAAAGGTCAAAGAAAACGCTGTTATCAGGTTTTAAACACTCGCTATTACACAGTCGCATCCAGATCTAACATTTACACCAATTTCCAAAGTAGCATCAGAGAAAACGCTAATTTACATTTACTGTTGCCACATGCTTTGCTACAGAAACGCCAGTTGCATCTACACAGTGCATACAAACTTGACTACAAGCAGGGTTTCTTAGTTAAATTACTATCGGTATTCAGAATAACAGATGAAGTTGCAGTTATATTTATCAATGAAATGTAGAAGCAGAGCAATATTTTGTAGTTACATACCACGAGGGTCAATGCTGCCCGAACGTAGAGTACAATTAGTTTTAAAATATGGCGGTTTCCAAGGTCCCTTTCTAACCTCGGCTGCTACACCACAGGATTTCCCTGGGTCTTAGAGGAAGCCAGGTTTAATGGTAGCTTCCTAAGTTCTGTTATTGTTCCTTTACTTTTGTTTCTTTTTTGCTGATATTAATGTAGAAGGAACCTGTGCTCAATAGATTTTATTCAGCCTGGTACCTTAATTACTGTTCAAGGTGTTTGGCAAAGTACAGTGAAAGGGGTACATATTTATTTACCCTGATTCTCTTTATGGGGATAGAAGTTCCTTATGCGTCAAGCACTGGTGGGGTCCTGAGGGTCCTGAGTGCCACTCGGTAGGCAACTGGAATTGGGGCTACCTAAGATGGAGGCAACAGAAAAGAGAATAACTTTTCACAGTGTTTGGTGTAGCAACAGACAGTATTACACAATGCAGTATCAAGCAGTAATTTCCTACCTGTTGGCGACTGATGAATCCTCCACTAAGCACTCTGTTATCTGTTAAGACACTAGCTAAATAGCTAACATTAGGTATTTGCTGCATGAAAATACTTTGTATCTAGCTAGAATTTGAGGATACATTCACCGACCAGCAAAGTAGGACCGCAAGCAATTACTTAGCATTTGGTTGTAAAGGTCAGATAAAACGCTGTTATCAGGTTTTAAACAGTCGCTATTACACAGTCGCATCCAGCTCTAACATTTAATCCAATTCCCAAGCATTAGGCTGTACAGGTCAAAGAAAACGCTGTTATCAGGTTTTAAACACTCGCTATTACACAGTCGCATCCAGATCTAACATTTAAACCAATTTCCAAGCATTAGGCTGTAAAGGTCAAAGAAAACGCTGTTATCAGGTTTTAAACACTCGCTATTACACAGTCGCATCCAGATCTAACATTTACACCAATTTCCAAAGTAGCATCAGAGAAAACGCTAATTTACATTTACTGTTGCCACATGCTTTGCTACAGAAACGCCAGTTGCATCTACACAGTGCATACAAACTTGACTACAAGCAGGGTTTCTTAGTTAAATTACTATCGGTATTCAGAATAACAGATGAAGTTGCAGTTATATTTATCAATGAAATGTAGAAGCAGAGCAATATTTTGTAGTTACATACCACGAGGGTCAATGCTGCCCGAACGTAGAGTACAATTAGTTTTAAAATATGGCGGTTTCCAAGGTCCCTTTCTAACCTCGGCTGCTACACCACAGGATTTCCCTGGGTCTTAGAGGAAGCCAGGTTTAATGGTAGCTTCCTAAGTTCTGTTATTGTTCCTTTACTTTTGTTTCTTTTTTGCTGATATTAATGTAGAAGGAACCTGTGCTCAATAGATTTTATTCAGCCTGGTACCTTAATTACTGTTCAAGGTGTTTGGCAAAGTACAGTGAAAGGGGTACATATTTATTTACCCTGATTCTCTTTATGGGGATAGAAGTTCCTTATGCGTTCGCACTGGTGGGGTCCTGAGGGTCCTGAGTGCCACTCGGTAGGCAACTGGAATTGGGGCTACCTAAGATGGAGGCAACAGAAAAGAGAATAACTTTTCACAGTGTTTGGTGTAGCAACAGACAGTATTACACAATGCAGTATCAAGCAGTAATTTCCTACCTGTTGGCGACTGATGAATCCTCCACTAAGCACTCTGTTATCTGTTAAGACACTAGCTAAATAGCTAACATTAGGTATTTGCTGCATGAAAATACTTTGTATCTAGCTAGAATTTGAGGATACATTCACCGACCAGCAAAGTAGGACCGGCAAGCAATTACTTAGCATTTGGTTGTAAAGGTCAGATAAAACGCTGTTATCAGGTTTTAAACAGTCGCTATTACACAGTCGCATCCAGCTCTAACATTTAATCCAATTCCCAAGCATTAGGCTGTACAGGTCAAAGAAAACGCTGTTATCAGGTTTTAAACACTCGCTATTACACAGTCGCATCCAGATCTAACATTTAAACCAATTTCCAAGCATTAGGCTGTAAAGGTCAAAGAAAACGCTGTTATCAGGTTTTAAACACTCGCTATTACACAGTCGCATCCAGATCTAACATTTACACCAATTTCCAAAGTAGCATCAGAGAAAACGCTAATTTACATTTACTGTTGCCACATGCTTTGCTACAGAAACGCCAGTTGCATCTACACAGTGCATACAAACTTGACTACAAGCAGGGTTTCTTAGTTAAATTACTATCGGTATTCAGAATAACAGATGAAGTTGCAGTTATATTTATCAATGAAATGTAGAAGCAGAGCAATATTTTGTAGTTACATACCACGAGGGTCAATGCTGCCCGAACGTAGAGTACAATTAGTTTTAAAATATGGCGGTTTCCAAGGTCCCTTTCTAACCTCGGCTGCTACACCACAGGATTTCCCTGGGTCTTAGAGGAAGCCAGGTTTAATGGTAGCTTCCTAAGTTCTGTTATTGTTCCTTTACTTTTGTTTCTTTTTTGCTGATATTAATGTAGAAGGAACCTGTGCTCAATAGATTTTATTCAGCCTGGTACCTTAATTACTGTTCAAGGTGTTTGGCAAAGTACAGTGAAAGGGGTACATATTTATTTACCCTGATTCTCTTTATGGGGATAGAAGTTCCTTATGCGTTCGCACTGGTGGGGTCCTGAGGGTCCTGAGTGCCACTCGGTAGGCAACTGGAATTGGGGCTACCTAAGATGGAGGCAACAGAAAAGAGAATAACTTTTCACAGTGTTTGGTGTAGCAACAGACAGTATTACACAATGCAGTATCAAGCAGTAATTTCCTACCTGTTGGCGACTGATGAATCCTCCACTAAGCACTCTGTTATCTGTTAAGACACTAGCTAAATAGCTAACATTAGGTATTTGCTGCATGAAAATACTTTGTATCTAGCTAGAATTTGAGGATACATTCACCGACCAGCAAAGTAGGACCGGCAAGCAATTACTTAGCATTTGGTTGTAAAGGTCAGATAAAACGCTGTTATCAGGTTTTAAACAGTCGCTATTACACAGTCGCATCCAGCTCTAACATTTAATCCAATTCCCAAGCATTAGGCTGTACAGGTCAAAGAAAACGCTGTTATCAGGTTTTAAACACTCGCTATTACACAGTCGCATCCAGATCTAACATTTAAACCAATTTCCAAGCATTAGGCTGTAAAGGTCAAAGAAAACGCTGTTATCAGGTTTTAAACACTCGCTATTACACAGTCGCATCCAGATCTAACATTTACACCAATTTCCAAAGTAGCATCAGAGAAAACGCTAATTTACATTTACTGTTGCCACATGCTTTGCTACAGAAACGCCAGTTGCATCTACACAGTGCATACAAACTTGACTACAAGCAGGGTTTCTTAGTTAAATTACTATCGGTATTCAGAATAACAGATGAAGTTGCAGTTATATTTATCAATGAAATGTAGAAGCAGAGCAATATTTTGTAGTTACATACCACGAGGGTCAATGCTGCCTGAACGTAGAGTACAATTAGTTTTAAAATATGGCGGTTTCCAAGGTCCCTTTCTAACCTCGGCTGCTACACCACAGGATTTCCCTGGGTCTTAGAGGAAGCCAGGTTTAATGGTAGCTTCCTAAGTTCTGTTATTGTTCCTTTACTTTTGTTTCTTTTTTGCTGATATTAATGTAGAAGGAACCTGTGCTCAATAGATTTTATTCAGCCTGGTACCTTAATTACTGTTCAAGGTGTTTGGCAAAGTACAGTGAAAGGGGTACATATTTATTTACCCTGATTCTCTTTATGGGGATAGAAGTTCCTTATGCGTCGCACTGGTGGGGTCCTGAGGGTCCTGAGTGCCACTCGGTAGGCAACTGGAATTGGGGCTACCTAAGATGGAGGCAACAGAAAAGAGAATAACTTTTCACAGTGTTTGGTGTAGCAACAGACAGTATTACACAATGCAGTATCAAGCAGTAATTTCCTACCTGTTGGCGACTGATGAATCCTCCACTAAGCACTCTGTTATCTGTTAAGACACTAGCTAAATAGCTAACATTAGGTATTTGCTGCATGAAAATACTTTGTATCTAGCTAGAATTTGAGGATACATTCACCGACCAGCAAAGTAGGACCGGCAAGCAATTACTTAGCATTTGGTTGTAAAGGTCAGATAAAACGCTGTTATCAGGTTTTAAACAGTCGCTATTACACAGTCGCATCCAGCTCTAACATTTAATCCAATTCCCAAGCATTAGGCTGTACAGGTCAAAGAAAACGCTGTTATCAGGTTTTAAACACTCGCTATTACACAGTCGCATCCAGATCTAACATTTAAACCAATTTCCAAGCATTAGGCTGTAAAGGTCAAAGAAAACGCTGTTATCAGGTTTTAAACACTCGCTATTACACAGTCGCATCCAGATCTAACATTTACACCAATTTCCAAAGTAGCATCAGAGAAAACGCTAATTTACATTTACTGTTGCCACATGCTTTGCTACAGAAACGCCAGTTGCATCTACACAGTGCATACAAACTTGACTACAAGCAGGGTTTCTTAGTTAAATTACTATCGGTATTCAGAATAACAGATGAAGTTGCAGTTATATTTATCAATGAAATGTAGAAGCAGAGCAATATTTTGTAGTTACATACCACGAGGGTCAATGCTGCCCGAACGTAGAGTACAATTAGTTTTAAAATATGGCGGTTTCCAAGGTCCCTTTCTAACCTCGGCTGCTACACCACAGGATTTCCCTGGGTCTTAGAGGAAGCCAGGTTTAATGGTAGCTTCCTAAGTTCTGTTATTGTTCCTTTACTTTTGTTTCTTTTTTGCTGATATTAATGTAGAAGGAACCTGTGCTCAATAGATTTTATTCAGCCTGGTACCTTAATTACTGTTCAAGGTGTTTGGCAAAGTACAGTGAAAGGGGTACATATTTATTTACCCTGATTCTCTTTATGGGGATAGAAGTTCCTTATGCGTTCGCACTGGTGGGGTCCTGAGGGTCCTGAGTGCCACTCGGTAGGCAACTGGAATTGGGGCTACCTAAGATGGAGGCAACAGAAAAGAGAATAACTTTTCACAGTGTTTGGTGTAGCAACAGACAGTATTACACAATGCAGTATCAAGCAGTAATTTCCTACCTGTTGGCGACTGATGAATCCTCCACTAAGCACTCTGTTATCTGTTAAGACACTAGCTAAATAGCTAACATTAGGTATTTGCTGCATGAAAATACTTTGTATCTAGCTAGAATTTGAGGATACATTCACCGACCAGCAAAGTAGGACCGGCAAGCAATTACTTAGCATTTGGTTGTAAAGGTCAGATAAAACGCTGTTATCAGGTTTTAAACAGTCGCTATTACACAGTCGCATCCAGCTCTAACATTTAATCCAATTCCCAAGCATTAGGCTGTACAGGTCAAAGAAAACGCTGTTATCAGGTTTTAAACACTCGCTATTACACAGTCGCATCCAGATCTAACATTTAAACCAATTTCCAAGCATTAGGCTGTAAAGGTCAAAGAAAACGCTGTTATCAGGTTTTAAACACTCGCTATTACACAGTCGCATCCAGATCTAACATTTACACCAATTTCCAAAGTAGCATCAGAGAAAACGCTAATTTACATTTACTGTTGCCACATGCTTTGCTACAGAAACGCCAGTTGCATCTACACAGTGCATACAAACTTGACTACAAGCAGGGTTTCTTAGTTAAATTACTATCGGTATTCAGAATAACAGATGAAGTTGCAGTTATATTTATCAATGAAATGTAGAAGCAGAGCAATATTTTGTAGTTACATACCACGAGGGTCAATGCTGCCCGACGTAGAGTACAATTAGTTTTAAAATATGGCGGTTTCCAAGGTCCCTTTCTAACCTCGGCTGCTACACCACAGGATTTCCCTGGGTCTTAGAGGAAGCCAGGTTTAATGGTAGCTTCCTAAGTTCTGTTATTGTTCCTTTACTTTTGTTTCTTTTTGCTGATATTAATGTAGAAGGAACCTGTGCTCAATAGATTTTATTCAGCCTGGTACCTTAATTACTGTTCAAGGTGTTTGGCAAAGTACAGTGAAAGGGGTACATATTTATTTACCCTGATTCTCTTTATGGGGATAGAAGTTCCTTATGCGTCGCACTGGTGGGGTCCTGAGGGTCCTGAGTGCCACTCGGTAGGCAACTGGAATTGGGGCTACCTAAGATGGAGGCAACAGAAAAGAGAATAACTTTTCACAGTGTTTGGTGTAGCAACAGACAGTATTACACAATGCAGTATCAAGCAGTAATTTCCTACCTGTTGGCGACTGATGAATCCTCCACTAAGCACTCTGTTATCTGTTAAGACACTAGCTAAATAGCTAACATTAGGTATTTGCTGCATGAAAATACTTTGTATCTAGCTAGAATTTGAGGATACATTCACCGACCAGCAAAGTAGGACCGGCAAGCAATTACTTAGCATTTGGTTGTAAAGGTCAGATAAAACGCTGTTATCAGGTTTTAAACAGTCGCTATTACACAGTCGCATCCAGCTCTAACATTTAATCCAATTCCCAAGCATTAGGCTGTACAGGTCAAAGAAAACGCTGTTATCAGGTTTTAAACACTCGCTATTACACAGTCGCATCCAGATCTAACATTTAAACCAATTTCCAAGCATTAGGCTGTAAAGGTCAAAGAAAACGCTGTTATCAGGTTTTAAACACTCGCTATTACACAGTCGCATCCAGATCTAACATTTACACCAATTTCCAAAGTAGCATCAGAGAAAACGCTAATTTACATTTACTGTTGCCACATGCTTTGCTACAGAAACGCCAGTTGCATCTACACAGTGCATACAAACTTGACTACAAGCAGGGTTTCTTAGTTAAATTACTATCGGTATTCAGAATAACAGATGAAGTTGCAGTTATATTTATCAATGAAATGTAGAAGCAGAGCAATATTTTGTAGTTACATACCACGAGGGTCAATGCTGCCCGAACGTAGAGTACAATTAGTTTTAAAATATGGCGGTTTCCAAGGTCCCTTTCTAACCTCGGCTGCTACACCACAGGATTTCCCTGGGTCTTAGAGGAAGCCAGGTTTAATGGTAGCTTCCTAAGTTCTGTTATTGTTCCTTTACTTTTGTTTCTTTTTTGCTGATATTAATGTAGAAGGAACCTGTGCTCAATAGATTTTATTCAGCCTGGTACCTTAATTACTGTTCAAGGTGTTTGGCAAAGTACAGTGAAAGGGGTACATATTTATTTACCCTGATTCTCTTTATGGGGATAGAAGTTCCTTATGCGTTCGCACTGGTGGGGTCCTGAGGGTCCTGAGTGCCACTCGGTAGGCAACTGGAATTGGGGCTACCTAAGATGGAGGCAACAGAAAAGAGAATAACTTTTCACAGTGTTTGGTGTAGCAACAGACAGTATTACACAATGCAGTATCAAGCAGTAATTTCCTACCTGTTGGCGACTGATGAATCCTCCACTAAGCACTCTGTTATCTGTTAAGACACTAGCTAAATAGCTAACATTAGGTATTTGCTGCATGAAAATACTTTGTATCTAGCTAGAATTTGAGGATACATTCACCGACCAGCAAAGTAGGACCGGCAAGCAATTACTTAGCATTTGGTTGTAAAGGTCAGATAAAACGCTGTTATCAGGTTTTAAACAGTCGCTATTACACAGTCGCATCCAGCTCTAACATTTAATCCAATTCCCAAGCATTAGGCTGTACAGGTCAAAGAAAACGCTGTTATCAGGTTTTAAACACTCGCTATTACACAGTCGCATCCAGATCTAACATTTAAACCAATTTCCAAGCATTAGGCTGCAAAGGTCAAAGAAAACGCTGTTATCAGGTTTTAAACACTCGCTATTACACAGTCGCATCCAGATCTAACATTTACACCAATTTCCAAAGTAGCATCAGAGAAAACGCTAATTTACATTTACTGTTGCCACATGCTTTGCTACAGAAACGCCAGTTGCATCTACACAGTGCATACAAACTTGACTACAAGCAGGGTTTCTTAGTTAAATTACTATCGGTATTCAGAATAACAGATGAAGTTGCAGTTATATTTATCAATGAAATGTAGAAGCAGAGCAATATTTTGTAGTTACATACCACGAGGGTCAATGCTGCCCGAACGTAGAGTACAATTAGTTTTAAAATATGGCGGTTTCCAAGGTCCCTTTCTAACCTCGGCTGCTACACCACAGGATTTCCCTGGGTCTTAGAGGAAGCCAGGTTTAATGGTAGCTTCCTAAGTTCTGTTATTGTTCCTTTACTTTTGTTTCTTTTTTGCTGATATTAATGTAGAAGGAACCTGTGCTCAATAGATTTTATTCAGCCTGGTACCTTAATTACTGTTCAAGGTGTTTGGCAAAGTACAGTGAAAGGGGTACATATTTATTTACCCTGATTCTCTTTATGGGGATAGAAGTTCCTTATGCGTTCGCACTGGTGGGGTCCTGAGGGTCCTGAGTGCCACTCGGTAGGCAACTGGAATTGGGGCTACCCTATTAGCTGTGATATCCAGGCCATGACCTCATCTTCAAGGGGGCTTTCTTCAAGGAATGGAGACTTGAAACTGTGATCACTTGTTCTAACTCTTCTCCAACTCCCGTGACAGTGTGTGACTCAGCCAATTCCAGTGGATTGAAACTTGGGCTACAGGAACACAATGACCTTCCTTTTTCAACTTGCAAAAATTATCAAATTAAGACACACTTTATAGGATGATGCTTCTCTGGGCAAGCTGACCTTCTTTGAACTGTATCCAGAATGGAGGAGCACTGTTCTTCATGGAAGAGCAACCATGTCTGCTGTGCCTGGAAACTCAGACTCTAGCAACACAGCTTAGCATTTTCAAGAGTGTTCAGTAATATCAGTAATAGATGGGTGATGGCATGCTCTGCATTGGTCATTGTAAGACTTTTGCTCACTGGAATGCATCCTTGTGTCCGTTTAAGAAGAGCCGGTTAATGCAATGATAGCCAAAAACTACTTTCTTCTGAGACATACAGTTGTGTAGAGGAAATATGTGTTCCTTTCTCAGAGTTCTGAATACATTGACTGGTACCACGAGTCCTTCCTTCATGGATGAACAGTCATCACTAGATGCTCAAGTCTTCCTCATCTGGCTGATCCTTTGGATACCCTCATCCGTTCTGAATTCAGTTTGCTGATGTTGCGGGTGGCTGTGCAACCACTAGCCTGCTGGGTCAGCCTAAACGTTTAATTAGTGTTATCATTAGAATTAAACTAAATGGGAAAATCAGTCTCTGATTAAATGTTTCATTTTTAAAATAATACTGCTTGGCCCAAGATAAAGCTGTCACATAGTATGCCAAAGTTCAGTACAGCAAGATGAAAGTTATCTGTACTGTAGTGCTCCATAAAGCAAAAGTGCAAATCCTTCAGTTGAAAAAAAAATATGTACAACTGAAATAAAACTTGTATTCAGTTTGTTTGCGTCTTTCGGCTTTTCCCAGTTAGGGGTCGCCACAGCGGAACTCCGGTCCTGCCACAAGACTCGGACCGGCCAACAAAAATAGGGGGAGTATCCATATACATCACAGATACACACACCTCTAGGTTAGCAGCACTGCACGAAGCATCAGGGACCATACATGTGCAACTAACAGTGGGCAAAACTGCCTTTCAGTTTGTAGCCTGCTACAGACCACCCTACCAAACTCAGGAACCCCACTCAGCTTTCCTGGGAACACTGGAGAATATGAAGGTCTCTCCAAACACCATTATATTGGGTGACTTCAACTACTCAAACATTGACTGGGAATACTACTCAAGCCCCAACACCTTCGCCCAACAGTTGCTAGAATTTATAAACTCAAATGCTATGGCACAACTGGTCACCACACCAACAAGAGGGGAAAACATATTGGACCTGATCATCACCAAAATGGGGACTCTATGTTCCACACCAGAGGTATACCCCTCATTGGTAAGGTCAGACCATACATTTATCTCACTGGACATCCATATCCTGTCCCCACCCCCATCCTAGGTAATGTCAGTGAAGAACTTCTCAAAAGCAAATGTCACACTTCTCCAAACGAAGGTGGTATCCTTCAAAGACCCTGGGACATTGGTAAATATGGCTCAGACCACTGAATCCTTTACAAACACATTCTATGGACACCTACTGGAATGCATAGATCATGCTATCCCAAATAACAACAAGACTCACTCCTCCAAAGGCAGGGGACCTGTCTGCTGGACCCCAGCCATTAATAAGCTATACAATGAAAGGAGGAGACTACTACATGATAGAGCACAATCCCAAAAAGGGAAGGCATCTCTGATCAGTACTAGCAAAAAGGTACGATCACTCATGAATTCATCTAAGGCTCGCTTCTAATGGAAAATTGCACCAGACACTAAGGACAATCACAAGGCCATCTTTAGTTATGTCAGGAACCTGGGTGGAAACTCCCAGATATGCTGTGAGTTACTGCATACTGACAAAACATACACTGAACCCACAGACATTGCCAACATCCTGACAAACAGGTTCAGAGCAAATGTCTCCCCCCATTCCCCCTAAAGAGCAAATGTCCATCCCAAAAGAGTGTAGCCTCCCTGACATCACAGATGAACAGGTGAGTGCTGCCCTCTCCAAAGCAGACAACACAGCATCAATGGGACCAGACAGTGTCCCGGCCTGCATCTTACATGAGCTTCATGACGAACGTCACCCTCACATTAAGTCACTGTTCAATATCAGAGTTACTACAGGATATGTACCCAAGGAATGGCATACAGCAACAGTTGTCCCGCTCCATAGAGGTGGTGCCACAATGGACCCAGGACAATATCGCCCTATAAACCTAACTAGCCTGGTCTGCAATGCTATGGAGCGTATCATCATGGAACTCATACACATAGACATTGGGAACCTACAGACACTGGATCCTACACAATTCAGCTTTGTTGTGGGCAGATCTTGCCTCTTGAACCTGTTCAACTTCTTTAAACAGTTATCAGGTCCATAGACATAGGGAAGGTTGTCCACACAGCCTACCTGGATCTCGCAAAACCCTTCAACACAATGCCCCACTCGGGAATTATACATAAGCTCACCAGCTTCGATATCGACAAATATGTCACAAGATGGATTGCTGGATCAGGGATAGCACCCACATGGTCAGTATTGCAGGTGCCATGTCTGACTATACACCAGTTACACATGGCATCTCACAAGGCTCAGTCCTGGGACCTCTCTTGTTCAGTATATATTTCTCTGATGTACAGGCTAACATAGGAGGAATATGGCTGACCATGTTTGCAGATGACTGCAAACTGGGTGCCATAATCAACTCTCCAGCTGGCACAAGCATCCTCAAAAAGTGTCTCACAGAGATGGATGACTGGTGCCAGAGCCATGGCCTACAGCTAAATGCCATTAGATGCATAGTCATCCCCTTTGGGAATAACAACGTGCCCACACATTACCACATAGGTGGTAATCCATTACGTATGGTAGGAGTTATTAGGGATTTGGGGACATGAGTAGTTAGTACTTTCGCCTTTGACAGTCACTTTGCCAAAGTGGTTAGACAGAACTTCTATATAGCCCACCTTATCCCATAAGGTTTCACATCTAGTTCAAGTGAGGTCATTGTGCCCCTATACTCATCAGGCCCATGCTTGGATACAATGCCCCATTTGGGATGTACCTTACCCGACACCTGCAGCCACTGTAATGGCCACAAAAGTACCTCACCAAGTAGATCTAGAGACTCACACAGATGCCCCGCACAGTTTGGCTAAAGTAACTCCAGCTCTACTCAGTCGCTTACTACCTACTCGGATGCGATCTGTGCCTGTTGTTTAAAGCCATGTCCAACCCAGAATTAATGGACATGATCCACCTCAGGATATCCAAATCCCTTAGAGCCACACGCTCCAGGGAAGTAAACCTCAGCACAGATATTAATAGGACATGCTGGAGGGACAGATTCTTATCCCAAAAGCTCCACTCACTCTGGAATGAGATCCCAGTCCCCGCATAGGCAGAGCCCCTCACTGACCACCTACAGGAGACATCTTGACAAGTGGATGGGTGATCATATGTTTAACCCTGGGATATCTTCTGGGTCCCTGCTAGACAGAGGCACAATAAACTAAACGTAAATGGGCTATCTTGTGTGACCTACTATTCACAGGCACAGTCTACTAATCTAACAGGGTTGCGAAAGCCAAACATACTCTGGCTAGGCTTATACATGCCCTAGGGCAGATAGCCTAGTATCACCCTCTGAACCTATGATAATGTTCGGGATGCACGTTGTTTATTGATGATACTGATTGCAGGTTTTTTATCTTCTTTGCTTTCTGACTTTCTATGAACAACCTAAGTATCTGCAGAACATATTTGATTATGACAGGGTTCCACTATATTATATATGTGTCTGTTGTCATATAACTGTATGCACAAGGTGGATTGCTGAATAGTGAGAGGTTCCTGGGTTAACACATGCAACTGCCGGATATGTGTGGCTGACTGCTGTACTCAGACATGGCCTAAGTGTGTGAGCATGCCCAGTTCCGCCTTTCAGTGTTTTGTTGCCTGACATTTGTCTCATTTATTCAAGTGTGTGAGCAGCCCAGTGTGACCTTTCAGTATGTTGCTGTCTGACGTCCACTACATTTGTTGATGTGTGTGGACATGACCAATATTAACATTTATACTATATGTGTGTGTTGAAAATCAGGTTCTTTTCTTACTGCAGGGCTCACCTTTGTGTCATAACTTGACAGGGATTATGCTGTGCCTGCAGGGTTTTCATGAGATACTTTGCATAGACTTATCAACATTTCTTCATACAGGCTAACCACTGAAATACTCTCATGGTTTAGTGGTTCAGTACTATGAATATAGTGCACAGTATCCTGGGTTTGAGGCCTATCACTGCTTTATATTCTCATACTGAGCAGACCAGACCGTTTAAAGGCCAGTAAAACAAATATGAGCATGTTGGCTTTTGTTCAGCTATGCCCAACTTAGACCAAGCTTGTCCAACATTGCTCAACGTTAACCAACATTGCTGAACGCTGCCCAATATTGCTCAACATTGACCACAGTGGTGCTAGTTAGTGTGTGCAATTTTGTTTACATATACTGAATGGTGGTAAAAGCTGTTTAGCACTGCTTTATATTGCTTAACACATGGCAATCATGCCTCAGGTGGTGCTGCAGGGCTGCCTATGTCAGATGCACATACTACACTCCCTATACATGTTTGAAAACAGGTAGTGTCAAGTTAGGCATCCCTTTTACTATATGTGCATGTCAGAGAGAGGTATCATTTCCAGGGTTCCTACTGAGCCAGTGTATGTGCTATGCATTGCCTCTTTGCCAAGGCCAAAGCATACTGGGCACGCCTCCTTCTGCTTACTGGGGCAAGCTCAGGTTGTTCCTCCTCTGAGTCACTCTGTGCCTGTGATGGCCTTGGCAATGGTGGGTGACTGTTTGGAATGGGCCTATGCTGCTCCTGCTGCAGCTGTTTTCACAGGATCATATTATGTAGCATAGCACATACCATGACAATTTGGGTACATGTAGCTGGTGAGTACTGCAAGGCTCCACCAGATGTGTCCAGGCACCGGAACCGTGAAGAGCAGTCCAAACACATGCTCGATTACATTTCGTGTTTGTGCGTGTGCCTCATTATGGCGTTCCTGTTCAGGTGTGTGTGCGTTTCTGATGGGTGTCATTAGCCACCGCTCCAGTGCACAGCCAGCATCCCCCACTAGGTGACCATGAGGGATGCCCCCATTGGCAAATGTCTGGTACAGCTGTGTCAGATGCCAGATATGGGAATCATGGTAGCTTCCAGGGCAGTCAGCTCACACATTTAGTATTATGCCCTGGGCATTACACACAACCTGGCAGTTGATGGAGGGGAAGCCCTTGTGGTTAAAGTAGACCCTACCCCGCTCACCGGCTAGTGCTTTGATGCATATGTGCGTGCAGTCTATTGCACCCACTACCTCAGGGTATTCCACGATTTGCTGGAAGAGATGCATATTGCTGGCCAATACCTCATGGGAATTGGGAAATATACATGATCACCGACATGTGCTGACATGGCATCCAGGAACTGGTGCAGGACCCTGGATGCTGATGCCTGTGATATCCCCATCATATCACCAGTTGGTCTCTGGAAGGTACCTGTTGCTAATATTCTTAGGCCAACACATACCTTGGTTTCCACTGGGATGGGTTCCCCTCTGTTTGTTCTGTGTGTGAGACGTGGCCTGCACAGCTCAACAATTTGCTGCATGAGGTCTCTGTCCACTCTATAGTGCTCTACTATCTCCAGCACATGTAGCCCCTGATAGGTTACCCTGGGCCTGTACACTCTTCTCCGTCTCCTCACTGTGGGTTGTCCAGCAGCATTTGCATTATCACCACCCTCAGCATGTTGCATATGTCGCCTTATAACAGCAATGGCAGCCCCTAACATTTCTTTGTCTCAGTAAAGCTTTTTCAGTTTTCACTTCTATTAGCTTACTCCAGTGTTGCAGTGTCTCTAAGAGAAACATAGTGGAATGTTGATTGCAGAGTTTTAAGTGCTAGGCTTTGCTGGGCTAGTGTACTGCCTGTGTAATTGCCTGATTCTGATTGTTTTCACCTGCTAGCTCTGCTAATACTCCCTGGTTAACTTCCTACTATTTGTTGTGCTTCCTTTTCCCTTTCTGTTTCCTCAGGGGGACAGCACCGTGCACACAAGCACAAACACACGCACACCAGCTCACACGCACGCACACATGCTTACATGGACTAAAACTTGCTTACTCTTGCTAAAACGTGCCCACACAGGCGGAAATGCGCTTACACAACTTTAAACAACTTTAGACATGCTTACGCGGCTTAAACGCACACACACAGGTGCACACGCATGCACACAGTCTTACTCAGATATACAGGTGCACACCCATGTGCAAACACATTGCAAGCACTTCTACAAGAAACTTTAGTGTTATCCACAGCATACACCTTCAATTTCTTGCCTTTAGCTAGGGTACCTGTTGACACACCTCTTTCAGTGATGAGTAACTGACAGCAAACACATGCCACTCTGCTCCAATGAGCTTCACTTCGTTCATACATACCTCCCTCATGATGTCACTGATCTTCTACTCTGATACTCCCCTTATCCTTCTCCTACACTCCACTGACTGTGCTCATTTGCTATGTAAACTTGGAATTCACTATCCTTATCCAATTTGCATAGGATTGCCTACTAATGCTTGGTTACATCTCTTAGACTGAGCTTCCCCCTTTAGCAACCTCTACTCAGTAGCCATGTTGTCTTCAGCCTGCCATTCACTTGCATTGTATAGTATGATATTCTATAAATTCCCTATTTGTGCCTTTTAATTTTTGGTTTTCTGGTTTTTAGAGTGCAACACGTTTGCAGGGCGCTGTGTTACGCTTAAACCTCGGAGATTGGGGGAAAAAAAATTATTATTTTTTTTTTTTAATATTGCATCGGGGAACATTGTTTTGCTATTTGCAGAATGGTACTCAGTTGTCAACTGAGTACATTTCTACAAATAACACTGCTCTTACTTGGGCAGGTTTAGGTTTCCTGGATCGCAAATTTACCTCATTTGCATGCCTTTGGCAGCAGTTGAGGTAATTTGCATATCCTAACCCTGTCCATGTAAGAGCCATTTTAGGAGCTCTCTTGCACGCCCCTGCCGGCTGTTCCTGGATCGCTCATCGGATATGTTGGCTGCATGGAGTCTTACTCTACTCTTAGACTCCGTGCAAGCCTTCGTGGATCCAGCCCACTTTTTTCAATGGTTTATTGACTTGATACCTTGCATTACAACAGCATTATGTGGATTTATTTTGTTTTTTTCCTCTGTTTATTCTCTCCCTACCCCTTTTTTCTTTTTTATTTATTATTTTGCTTATGCAATTATTTTTACTTTGTTGTTTTGCTTCTCTCTCATTTCCTTTTTTCTTTTATACAGTTTCAAATCCCTCAGGAGCCGACCATGCATATATCTCCCAGGCTAGGGAGAGATCACACTCTGCCCATGTGGGGCTGTCCTTGCAGGGGTGGAGAGGAGGTGCCAGTCCTGGAGGCACTATGGTAAGTGGCAGCTTGGCAAGCCTCACTGAACAGGGGTTTCAGAGTTTCACTGAGGATGTACTGAAATAGGTTGTTGACAGGGGAATTAGTACAATTAAAGCATTTGTTTAACAAAAAAGGAACAATGGGGGGTTATCCCCTGACAAAAACATAGTGCCCATCTTCTTCCACCTCCTCCAGCTCAAACCCTTTTGATGTTTCCCTTGTGTGTTCCCCTCTTTGTTTGCCTACACCTTTTTTTCAATCTTTTCTATCTCACCCTTTCTATTCTTTAATTAAACCATCAGGGTATCCACAAAAGGGTACCCCTATAGGAAACTTTTCTAACACTTTTACTTAAAAAAAAAAACAAACAAAAAAAAAAACAGTTTTAGCTGCTGAGCAGTCCACAGTTTTGCTATAATGCCTTAAGCATGACTGTGCTCAGCCTCGTTTGTCTGGGTTATGCCAAGGCACATCAAATTTACAATACTACAAAATACTTCATACATACGAAAAGATGACCTTTACACAATTTACACATTTTGAAAAAAAGTGTGATTATAGAAATTGCTTGGTGTTTCAATATTCACATTAACTACATTATGTTGACCTCATTAGCATATCCGTGTGTCGCTGCGTGCGGATGCGCTTTAGACACTTGCACAACCCTGTACTATGAATGCCACAATACATACAATTGTCTATGTTACATTTTTGGGAAATACACATAATTCTGTTCTTTGGTTTACATTTTGTGCAAGATTTCATATCCAGACTGCATAATGGAGCATGATACAGCCATACAGCTGAGTTCTATTTGAGATACAAGACTCTCTCTGAATCAGTCTGTCAAGCAAATCCTCTATTGACTGGTATAGGCTGTTTAAGGAAAGCGCTTTGTTTATTGTAATAAGTATTATTCATATTGAGGAACTGTGTTGAATGATTGTGCTTGTCATTGTTTTTCCTGGATTATTCTGTACTTCTATGTTTTCTGTGGACATAAACATTTCCAGGCATAAATAATAAGTAAATCAATGTTTCTCAGAGGCACTGCATTCCTATTTAGTACCACAAAGAACATGTTCAGGATAGTTGCAATCACAACATAAGTATTTCAAAAGCAGAACATGATAAAAGTACAGTTATCTGCTTTAGTAGCATAAAGGAGTTAGGTTTTCATATGCTAGTCACCGCTTCAACAAAATAGTGCAACTGTTAATATCAAAGTGGGAAGGGTTTGCAAAACGGTTAAGGTCTTTACCTCACAGATAAAAAATACAGGGTTTGATTCTAATTTATGGTTATTGGCTAGGCTTGTAACAGTCTTCAAACTGAAAGCCTAGTATTTGCCTATGATAATACATTTTGTATTATCCTTTTATAAAGGAAGTGAGCTGCATTGTTGTATAAGCATTTATACAGCTGCCTCTCAAGTTTCCACTGTCATATTTTCACTTGTATGCATCTTGCCTTGACTTTGTGGTGTGTGAATCTGAGTGTGCATGTACGGGTGTGAGTGTGTGCATGGGTGCGTGTGTGTGCGTGTGTGTGTGTGTGTGTGTGTGTGTGTGTGTGTGTGTGTGTGTGTGTGTGTGTGTGTGTGTGTGTGTGTGTGTGTGTGTGTGTGAGAGAGAGAGAGAGAGAGAGAGAGATAAAGAAAGATATATTCAACGCATTAAAGTTTCATGAAGATTGGTGCAAAAGCTAATACCTTCTAATAGTTAATAAGCAAGTTTACACAGGCAACATGTACGGAAATTAATTTAGTTACCAATTAATTTTTCTCTGTAAAGCAAGTTTTTTTTTCTAACTCAGAAACCCTAGACAGAATTAGAGTAGTGTAAAGTCTTAGTCTGGAACTCTCAGTCTATATTTCTTAGTCTCTTAATGAAAGAGATATTGCAAAATGGATATTTTATGATCTCTCAACCAGAGGTACATTATTAAATTTCCTGATGTCTAAGAAAGTAATGTGCTGTTATATATAAAGCCATGGCTTAAGGAAACAGTAGCTGTTAAATGAAGTCATATGTCCCTGCACGATATAACCAGTATGTAAGGTCAGGCAATGCCAATCAAAAAATATTGTCATTCATTTGCCATTAAGTTAAATTATTTTATCAGCAGAGATCTGTATATTATTGCTGCAATTTTTGCCATAGCTACTGAACTGCTCTTCATCTAGTAACAGAATAAATTTATTGAGGGGTTCTATTTTAAAAACAGTTCGATGTTTACTCATGGTTTAGATTATAAAGTCATTGAGGAAATGTTTTTCTTTCATTTGGCTGTAGCTACCAGTGTCTGCAGTATATTAGTCATGCGTTTTTTCCTACAAAATATACTTGCACATTCAAAGATTTCACTGATAGCTACAACAACATTAAAAGTGTAATCACCAGTTTGATCATGTTTTGCGAGTGACCACAATATTTGCTTAATAATTCCTAATACTTCCATATTTTATATTTGGTTCTTTATGTTATATGTTTTGATGTCCCTCAGTGCATTTCATTGCAATGAATTTACATTACTTTTATGACAGGATTTTAGAAGTTTTCACTTTTAAAAAATTATAAATAGCTGCTGAAATAAAACAATGCAGTCTCCTTAACTTGATAGATAAAGGTAACACTACAGTTAAGTGGCAGTGTTATGTTAGGCTGTACCACAAACTGTTGCAGGTAAAAGTGTTCATTTTTTCTGCATTCTATGCTTTGGTTTTATCAAAATAAAAGAAGTGGAAAAATACATGTTTACTTTATGTTACAGTTCTTCCTTTGTCTCTGAGTTTGTATGACCTTGGGTTTGGTGTGTGAGTGTGTGTGTGTGTGTGTGTGTGTGTGTGTGTGTGTGTGTGTGTGTGTGT
The DNA here is from genome assembly GCF_019279795.1 of Protopterus annectens. NCBI lineage: Eukaryota > Metazoa > Chordata > Ceratodontiformes > Protopteridae > Protopterus > Protopterus annectens. Next base: position 1,444,447,436 of record NC_056725.1, on the reverse strand, counting down.
GTGTGTGTGTGTGTGTGTGTGTGTGCGTGTGTGTGTGTGTGCGTATGTGTGTAAAGAATGCAAGATTTTTCAAGGATTTCTCAGTACTGTGTCCTCCACATCATGACCTGGACAAATAAAAGGATAATGAGCTCATGATAAATAATATGTTACGTCCATTAGGATAATATCAGAAGACAGACAATGGGCATACACATTGAATATAGCTTTGCTGTTTCTTGTCCACTCAAGGTAGAAGTCTGCAGAATCTCATCAAGTTGAACTTCTTACTTCATGCCTCTAAAGGTTATAAAGGTTTATTATGTGTTAATTTTTAAAAGCTTTGTTTTGCCTTCTTCAAGAAGAGTACTTTATTTCTGCCTGCTGTATCTTTCTTCTAACTCTGATTATGCAGAACATCCCTGATTTTACCTCATATTTTTGTTCTGTCCTTATAAATGTTTTCATTCTCTGGTAAATCATCTGAGGATTACAATATGTCAATAAGGGCCAGCTATTAGTTTCATACGTCTTATTGTTCAGAAAATGTAGCTCATGCAAAAAGTGTTATATTCATTTTTTAAGTGGATTAGAGCACTTTTTAAAAATTGTCCCTGATTTTGATACATTGTCTCTCATTATTTTTGGGTTTGTCCAGAGCTCATAAGCAAAGAAGTTATGAGATATGCTGTTGTCTGCTTGACAGTGTTTGCTAAATGCTTTGATGGCTTTCAAAGCAGATAAAATACTTGCACTCTTCACTTTCTCTTTCATTTGTTGGCACAAAAGGTAGCACACGCCTTTGTTGCAGAAGGTTGTGGGTTCTATTTTTACACCAGGTAGATCAATTACTGACAATGCAATGCAGCATAAGAAGGGATGCTGCACTCTCGAGTCTGTCATCCTTCAGATGAGATGTTAAACTGAGATTCTATTCACTTCAGTTAGTGGTACCTCACATGGGTATAAAAAATCCCACAGCACCTGTTGAAAAGAATAGGGGGAACTTCCTCAATGCCCTGGCCAAATTTCCCCTAGTAGCATAAATACCACCTTGGGTATCCCCTGTAAAGAGATTAGTTGCCTAGTGGGACTAACCAGATCAATAAAGAATAAAATAAAAAAAATACAAAAATAAAAATTCTTTCTGTTTTCCTTTAACAGGTAGCACATGGAACAATAAAGTTGCGTTCACTACAAAGAGTTATGATCAGATCCCTAATCATCATCCTCCTATATCTGTTCTGGACGTGGATGCCAAGATTCACTTCATGAGCGGATGTCTTGGCATCTGTGTCTCAAACACATAAGCTGGTTATGATCCGATAATCATAATCCTATTATTTCACCAACATACAAACTTAAGGCTTTTATCTCATAATGAATACGACTTTTCCAGAGTGTTAAAATCATTTAAATAAATTTTAAGCAAAATCATGATCTTAGGTAGGAACTAGCCATACAGTCTAGGAGACCATTAAAGAGCCTAACTTAAGTTCCCAATTGCCCCAAAGCAATGTCTGGTTAAATGACTTGTTCAAGGTCACACAGTAGACACATGAAAAGTGATGGAATCATACTCTGTACCCAAGAAGCATCTTGTTAGCAGATGACAACCTTAATCCTCTACAAAAAACAAACTAACTGCAAGACTGTGCTAACTGCCAAAATGTGACAGCAGGCCCACTTATAACAAAAGGGAAACAATAAAATATTATAAAAACTTGCATACACTTAAAAATAACAGATCTAATGCAATTTACAAATGGTATAAGTCAAAAAACAAAACTAAGAGGCTAATATCTGCCATCACACTAACAGATCTAAGTGCAGTTTCTCTGTGGTTATAATAAAAATGGTGTTAGTGAAGTCTGTGGGTTAACAATAAATGGAGTCACTGCATTCTGCCTGTTGTCTGTACTAGTAAGTTTTATGTTTGTCCATCTTCCAGTTTTCTAATTGCATATTTTTGTTACTGACTGAATGATTCAGGTTGCTGTGGATAGGCCATCTATTTATGCGTTTTTCCGAAGCTTACCTCAGTGGTGTACTTCCAGAAGAAAATTCAGGAATTCGCAAATTGGACAGAAATGTGACAAGTTACAATTTGGTTTCAAAATAAAGCTCCTTGTCAGGTATAAGACTTACACAAATTTTAATGATGACAGATTTTAAAAACTCTTTACTCTTTTGTGTCTTTAACACAGCCACACAGCTCCTGTCATTAATAAATTTATTATGAATTAAAAGTGAACAATAATCAATCCCTTTATTAACACATTTGCCAATTCTTCCATTACTTATAGCCACAATATCATATCTCATCAATCAGCCAGTGAACAAATAAACAAAGCAAGCAACATCAATATGTATCTGAAAGAAACTTAGAGTATTGCAATGTATAGCAGCACTTTTAAATCACATATGCATGGTTTACACACTACTTTTAACAATGTATGTTGTTTTTACACTATTAAAAAAACAGAGAAATGTACATGCACTCATTCTGCAACATTACAGACTGCCTTCATCTGTAGGTTACTAACCACTGTACTCTTTTTTTTCAGCATACTCGGGATAGCAGTTATGCACTTTTACTACTCTGGTTTTCCTACTCTTGTTTCTTTTAATCATCCAAAAAATATACCATCACTGTCTGAAGATGTCATTTACCAAACAAGACAGACACTATATGCCTTCACAGACTCTGAAACTGAATCTTCTCCCCACCCAACACATGCAGCTTTGCTCCCAGAATCACGTCAGCAGGAAACTTCATATTTGTCTCTTTAGGATACAGTCTTGTAAAATGGCCTTCTCTCTCTAAAATTACATACTGTGACAGAAACTGCATATTACCAAGCAATTCTTCTCTTTAAATCCTCAGATCACCATATAATGTTCCTCGCTGACGTGAATAGAACTGAACACATCTTGCTCAAGTATCAGTTTTTTGCTCATTCAGCTACTGCAACTATTCAATTAAACTGCAGCTATTATATAATTTAATTACATTCCTTCTTGAACTATGAACATATTTTAGTTATAGGTACTGTTATATTATATAAAATGCTTTATGGGTATTACAATGTTACATATCCTAAATTTAATGCAAAATACAGTTTTGTTTTCTTATCATATTGCCAATTTCTGTGTTTCTAGAACCTTCCATTTTCAAATACATATTTCTCCTCCTATTTTCTAACAGTCTTTATGCAATACTTTGTTGTCAGTCTAGATTATAAGAAAACTAATATGATTTAAAATATCCATCTGACTGAGAATTCATATGAATTATAAAGCCTTTACTTCTGTTATCTTTAATCTCTAATGCTGTATTTGAAAACAGACAGTGCTGTCTTGCAGAATTCAGTTGGTTAACAACATGGAATGAAACAAAATTGCATTGCCTTTGTGTTCTTCTCTGAAGTGATACTCAGCATGCTAAAAGGAAGCAATATATATTTTACAGAAATTATACTCAAAAGGTAATAATAACAACTTTGAGACTTGAAAGAAGCTAAAATGCTGCTAAAAGTATAAACGTAAACACTGGAATGCTCTCCAAATACCAGTCTACAGGATTCAAATAGCAAAAAAAAAAAAAACATTTTCAATATTTGCCTTTCATCTTGTATGAAAACAATCTCTTTTTGAAAATCACAGCCACTGACATGTAGTCTGAGAAAGAAATATATATTACTGAAGAACTGCCATCACATAGAACAATGAGTTTTAGTGTTTGAGGCTAGTTTCAAATCTACAATATTCCACAGGACAAATAAACGAAAGAAGAAAGTACTGAAAATAGCGAGCAGCACATTATATTTTAAAGAAGCTGATATTAGAAAAATATGCCAAAGAGATAGTAAGTAGGAAAAATCCACAGTAAAACTGTATGCTATTGTAACTGATTTCTTTAGGACACATGTTGCGTTTGCTTGTTTTATTGATTGATTGATTGATTGATCGATTCACTCATTGATGGACTGGTTGATTAATTTGGCTGTGTTGCAATATATTCTGCAATTAAAGTTATATAATTTCTACAACTATGCAGTACACCAATCTGAACAAAGCAAAACAGGACATCAAAAAATCTTATTCATATTATGTTTCCTCTGTTAACAGATTACACTGTTCACCTCACCAACAATGAAACAAAGAACTACTCATGAAAATGAAAAGAAATGACAGTTTCATGAACATGTTTATAATAGAAGAAGACAAAGGTTCACTTTTTCTGCCTCAAAGAATATTAAACTATAATGGGATTATGAAACTACAGATTATTTCTGAGGTTAACAAAAAATTAAGCCTCTAATGACTTTAGATCGAATCAGCTATTAACATAGCCATAATTTGAAGTTATACTCATAAACTGCTACAATTGTATATTCTTCATCACATTAGATTATTATTATTATTATTATTATTATTATTATTATTATTATTATTATTACTACTATTATTCACTACAGGAACTGCTATACTTCTGTTTAAAAAATAAATTTTGAGGTCTGGTATTTTTTAACTGTGCTGCCATGTTGATCAGCAAGGGAGCAAAATGACTGCATTGTTGTGTGCAGTGTTATCATTGATATGTGGTTGGCTTCCAGTAGGTTACCCCATTAGGAACAGCCAGTTATCAGATGCTTTTTATTTTATCAATGGTGTACAATCAGTTAAGGGCAGGGGGGGTCACTTTCATATGTACTTATGGATGGAGTACAATGCCTATAAAGTGATGAAATCAACCTATATTTTGTGTCTGTGACTTGCTGATAGCGTTGATTTCTATTTTACCTGATCCATTTTGTTTTCTGTTGTAAGAAATCTGCTTGGCCTGGTGTTTTTGTTCTATGTGAGAAGTAGACACTTAAATCTGGGTTGCATTTTTCACATGTTTTTTCATTAGTTAAATTGCCTCTTGAGTAATGTTTAAATACAGAGTGAATTTCTGGGCCTTTGTCTTTTCTAAAAAGATTTAAAATCTGCACAAACTAAAGCACTGTTGGTGATTCCCTACTAGTTTTCCTAGCCACCCTCACCTTTTTTTATCTGTTTTTTAAACCTGGTGATTTTAAGCTGCCCACCCCTAGTGTAAATTGAGTTTAATAATCTTCTCCTTTTCTACACTGCTGTTAATATCTTGAATTATTTATTTGCCTTTCCTTATGATAATATTGAGAAATTGCATTTTGCCTCGTCATTGTCGATTATACTGATTTACTTGCTCTGAATTCATTATCTAGCTAGCTGTTGGATAAATGAGTGTCTTTTTACATTCTAGCAAGCACTTGTTTTTACATCAACAGGTCAATGGATTTTCTATCTAGTGTACTGGGAGATAGCCTGGTCTGTTTAGGATGAAGAAACACTTGTGATTTCTGCACATAGCTTTATTGGCTGTAGGGAAATCTTGATTTAGTGCCTTTTTAGGTTTAATGCAATGGAGTGGCTTTTGGCTAATTTATACAAAGTGCAGTACTTTTATTGAATAATCAAACTTTAATAAGTTGTTTAAAGTACATTGCTGTATCCATATCTTTATGTCTGTTTGTGGTGGCATTTCGCATCTTTTAAGCTTGTTTGAGGTAGTGTGTCAATCCGGGCACTTCTTTACTGTGCTTTTATATTAGGAGGACAAGGATTAGTCATTTAGTGGTAGAAAGTGTTTACCTGGTCTATCTGAGCTGGGAAGCACACACAAGGGCTCTAGGATTGTTTTGCACTTCTCTTTTATATATATTGTGAGTGTACTTTAGAAGTTTAAAAAATCTGTACCCCCTGCTCTAAGTAGTTAATTGCATTGCATTACATTGTATCTGTTAGTTGTAGGACTGTTGTAGGTAGCTTGTGTGGTCTTGTAACACTTGGGCACCAAACCAGCTATTCTACATTAAGAAGGTGTTTTTATGGCAACCTTGTGGCAGAAGTGTGCTGATCTAACCTGTCTGAGTTGGCATTGCTGGTGGAATGCTTATTGTGCACTTTCCTGATTGGTAATTAGTTTAAAACTTGTTTCTCTTTGTTTGTATTTAAGCCTCACATTTGTGGAGTTCTGCTCTTTGCACAGAGTTAGTTAGCAGTGCCCTGCACAGATTCAAAATCCTAGAAGCTCAGTTTTCCCTAAACAGCTGTCAGTGAAACCCTTCCAAGCTATTCTGCTGTTCTATGAGCAACTCAGTTGTGCACTAAGCAGTATTACCTTATTGCTCATTGTCTTTACCCTACACAAAATATAGGCCCCTCTTTTAGTCTTAGCACTACAAGCACAGTTCAGTCAAATTAACTCATTCTCTTCCCTAATAAAACATACAGTAAGAGCCTGTTGTCATGGATGGGAAGTTTCCCATCATCTCTGTGGCCACCTGAAAGACATGGGCATCCTGAGGCAATGTTGCAATTGTCTCATGTATACTAACAACCCCCTACTCCTGAAACAAACAAATACTTTATGTGAGAGATGTAGGTATACTATGAAATTGGAGGCAAGAATCTTAATAAGGACAAATCAAATGCCCAGCAGGCTGTCAGCTCACACACAGTTCTCACACTAAATAAGTACATGACACATAAGCACACATATGCAGAGGTACTCGCTAGTAACTTACCAAAAGATCAGAGTCCTCCCAAACAGAAACCACTTACACACATAGCAATGCAAAAGACAACCACAACCCATAATAACACACACACCAGTGACTCAACAAATAAGCCCATAAGGCATAATACCACAAAACCTAATGCATTAGTCATTGGTGACTCCATTATGAGACACATGGATATTCCCCTCACCAGGCTGGATAAGGATCAGGTTACAGTTAGCTGCCTGTGAGGTGCCAGGATCCATCATATCACTCAAGCACTCAAGTCACTCAACCACCCTTACCACATCATAGCTCCGTCATAGTCCATGTGGGGGTGAATGACTTGAGACGTACCTCTCTGCACTATATGAAGAGAGACCTGATTGAGCTCTCAGATTATGTGTCACAGACAGGTATAACATTCTACCTTCTCCAAGGATGATGCCATAATAAAAACAAAAAATGATTGACTTTAACAATTGGCTTAGCTTCATGTGTTAGTCCAAGGTGATCCACTGTCTGCCAGCTTGAGAAGACATGGCTGACAAGCCACACTGCTTTGCCAGAGATGGTCTGCACCTGTCTCCTTTAGGCTTTTGGAAACTGGCAAAGGAATTAGCAACCCCTATTGTGCCCTTTTTAGGCAGTGTCAAAATAACCAATCTCCCAACATAACAAAACCCTCTTAAATAAACTCAAGGTACTGCTGTTTAATGATAGAAGTCTAAACAAGAAACTGCACTCCCTAGAAGCAGTCCTTACTTTGATAGAGGCTGATGTCTGTGCAGTCACCGAGATATGGTTCAAAGGTGCAGAAAGCACCCTGGCCATGCAAGGCTACAATACCTTCAATACATTCAGACCACAAAGTGAGAATGAAAAAAAACAGAGGAGGAGGTGCATCTATCTTCATTAAGAATAAATAAACCTGTAGACTGGTCAAACATTATGACTGTCTTGAGCTACTCCATCTCCAATTAACTATAGGCAAAGCCCCTTACCACATCCTAGCTAGCTATAGGTCCCATACCATAAAACAGAAAAAGCATACCACATACCTGGCCTTATTGGAGTCATTTGCCATACAGCTCAACACCTTACTCCTTGGTGATTTTAATTATCCTACTATTGAGTGGAAAACATACACAACCACAAACATGCTGGCTCAGAAGTTCTTGGATTTTGTCAATGCAAATGTTCTGGAAAAGCTAGTCAGCACACCCACTAGATGTTCAAATGTCCTGTACATAGTACTCACTAACATGGGAGAGCATTGCACCCCCCCACACCTCATGTGATGTCCTCCCTGGCAAGACTGGACCATAAATTAGTCTCGTTTGATGTAATTATAACACCAGATATCCGAGCAAGCTCAAAAATGCTTAAGAATTTTTCAAAGACAAATTACTTCCTACTAAGCTATGGTATAAAAAGTTTCAAAGCCCCCTCAGACACAGATAACATGGAGTCCTATGCCGCGGTGCACACCAATGCCATGTATAAGCACAGAAGTAGTTGTATAGAATTGTTCGTAACTGACTGGATTAAAACCATGTCTTGCTGAAAAAACAAGCCACCCTGGTGGACCCCTAGTATAAACAGGCTATACAACAAGAGAAAGAAACTAATGTCCAAGAACAAGAGAGAAATGCTCAGCAGAGGAACAAATCCCTCTCTAGCTTAAACAAACAAATATGAGATCTTGCCAAGTCCTTCAAACCTAATTACAGAGTAAAAATAGCTTTGCTAGCTAAGGATAATCACAAGAAATTCTTTAACTATGTCTAAAATCCAAAATGGAATACCTAGCTATGCACTGAACTGGTTGTGGATGGCAGCACCCATACTCAACTGGATGTAATCACCAGCCTTTTAGTTAACAGATTTTGAGTAAACATCACCCCATCCCCTTCAGTCATCCCCCAAAGTATACCTGCCAGCATTCCACAGCCTATCATCCCAAGATAGTGGGTCATCCTGGCATTCTCCAATGCCAAAAACACAGCTTCAATGGGGCCAGGCAACATCCCCGATTGCCTTTTAAATAACTTAAAACATGACCTAGCAGACTCACTTGAATCCCTGTTTAACTACAGCCTGTGAACTGGCTGTGTTCCGATGGAATGGAGGACAGCAACAGTAATCCCTCCGCACAAAGAGGGACCATCAATGGACCCTGGGAATTACAGGCCCATAAGCTTGACTAGCCTCACCAGCAAGGCCATAAAATGCATGATTATGGACATTATTAGCAAGGACATAGGTAATCTCCAAACTCTGGTTTCAACCCAGTTCAGATTCATTAAAAGTAGTTCATGCCTGTTAAACATTGTTGACTTCTTCGAGAAAGCCACCAAGGCCATGGACAAGGGAAAGACAGTGTGTACCACCTATCTTGACCTAGCAAAGGAATTTGACACACTCCTTCACTCAGGTATTATAGAGAATCTCTCCCAGATGGGAATTAACCCCTACATTACCAGATGGGTAGCCATGTAGCTCATCAACAGGACACATACCTCTAGCAAAAGACCAGTCACCAGCAGTATACCACAGGATTCTGTGCTGGGCCCCTTTCTGTTCAAATTTTTTTTCTGAGAAGTCTAGTCAAACTTGGATGGTCTGTAGCTGACCATGTTTGCTGACAATTGCAGATTGAGAGCAATCATAGAGTCCTCCAATGTGTTAATATACTGCAGTCAGGGATAATGCAGACAAATGATTGGTGCCAAAGTCAGTGATTAAAGATAAATACAAATGAAATGCATAATTATTCCCTTTGGGAAAGCTCACATCCCTGCCAAATACGTTATACACAGCATCCCCCTAAGAGTAGACCCAGTGGTATGTGATCTGGGTATTCAGGTTGATAGCAATCTGAACTTTGACCATCATGTATCCACGGTAGTAAGGAAATCTTTCTATGTGGCAAATCTTATAAGTAAAGGCATCGCATCTAGATCTAAGAATGTTATAATTCCAGTATACTTGGCCCTCATCAGACCAATAATTGAATATAATGCTCCTTTTTGCATGTAGCTCACCAGACACCTGCAACAAGTGGAGAGACCACAGAGGTCTCTTACATTCTCAGGGTACACAAAGCAAGTCTTACATGGAAAGACTGAAAGTCCTGTCACTGTATTCTGTCTCCTACAGGTTACTACGAAGTGATCTGTGCCTAGCTTACAGGGCAGTCTCTGACCCGGCCCTAATGGAAATGTTACACATTCACAAATCAAACTGCAAAAGGGTCGCTTGCTCCAGGGATCTTAAACTAGCCTCTGACATGAGCAGGTCATGCTGCAGAGATAGACACATCTCCCAGAGACTCCTACTTTTCTGGAAAAAGCTTCCAATTCATGTGAAACAGAGCACTTCCCTGATCCTCTTCAAATGCAACCTAGATCAAGATAAATGGAGGGGGTGACCACAAATTCACTCCTGGTGTGATGCCTATGTCCCTCGTGGATAATGGAAGTCAGTATTAATGATCATAGACTCTTATATATGTGAACTTCACTCACCTAACCACTGACAACTGGGGCAACTTGGGATAAATATGGGTAGACTTCATACCTCTCAACTGTCCAGGTTTTTGCAGAATGTCCAGATTTTTCCCTCATATTTTGGTCTGTTCCTCAAAAAATTGTGGATTTCTGGCAAATCATTGAGGACTGAAGCAATGAAATAATACAAAATAATGGCATAAATTTGAGTTTCAGACTTCATTTCCTTCAGAAAATACATAATTCAAAACATGTTATTCTAGCAATGTTCTAAGTTTATAGGAGCAAAATTTAAAATGTGTCCCTATTTTTGTGTCTTTGTCCAACATTATTTCTGTCTTTGTCCAGATTTCTTGTGCTGAGAGGTTGAGAGGTATGATAGGCTTGTAGTGGATCTAGGGTCATTAGCTCAGTAACCTTCTATGAACCTATGAACGTACGTGACTTTATGAGCATAGCTCCTGAATCGTGATATGCTTTCCAATACTAAAAAAAGAAAACCCCCATCAATATTAAAGCATTAACCTCTATGTAAGTTATGCATTTTAATAAATTGCTTACTTTCAAATACCCTATCACTGCCAATGATAACACCTGGTTGTAGATTTATACGATTTTCTCCATGCTTCCCAAACTACAGGTGATGCATATTTATAAACCAATGTTACAGTGCATTCATACATACATATACTTATAAATCTGAGAAGTGCTCTGGATGCCGCATCAGTAAATGCAGTAATAACACATTTAAATAACAAATCAACATCACAAAAAAGTACAAAACACAGATGTCACATGTAAAGAGTTGCTAGCAAGTAACAATGTAAAAACAAAATTTAGAGACACTGGAGCACACAGGTGATAAAATGCCTTTTATTAGACCAACATTGGCTTGCCATTTAGTCAAACATTCAGGCTATAAGGCATCCTTCATCAGCATTTATTAAGGTACTGATGTTTGATACAGTGCTTTAGTATCTACTCATTCTTCTGTCTACACACAATAATTAAGTGGCAGAAGTATAACTGGTTCTACTTCCACCATGGGTTGGTACTATGAACCAGAGTCCCAATACCTCAAAAAAAAAAAAAAAAAAAAAAAAACACCTCAAAAAAAAAAAAAATTCCCTGTAATAAGCCGATTGCTACATTGTAAATGATTGTCTTATTACAGTTAGAGCCATGCCCCCTCCCCCAGCACTTCCATTGAAGAGCAATAAAAAAGGGATGTTCTTTCTACTGGCACACCATCCAGGTAGCCAAATACACAACATGCACCCCCGCCTCAGCCATTCACGTTCCGTTTCTGTGCCCTGCCCCCAAATCAGCTTCAAAATGTTTTATTTAAAAAAAAAAAATTTTTTTTGTGTAACAAACTGTTTGCTACAGTTTATTCCCTGTCTGCTTGGAGCATTAAAGTGCTCATGTTTTATTAAAAAAAATAAATAAAACTTGTTTTTCACCTGCAGCATAGTGCTTGTTACAAATGTAGTGGTTACTGCAGTTTATACCGTCGTTTAAATGCTGGTATTGTTTTAAGATAGATTAGTATCAGCTGACTGCACCCACCCAACAATGTGTGCCTGGGGCAGTTGCCCAACTTGCCCCTCTCTAGTTACATTACTGGTAAGCAGTAATGTCTGTCAGTCTAGAAACTGCATGGAAATAACTTATGCCTCAAGCAGAGCTCTTAATGTTTCATAGCTGCATAGCCGGTTTTAGGGGCAGGCACCACCTCAGCTGTCGCTGGGGCCCCCCTGTCCTGGGGGCCCTTTTTGGCAGGGGGCAGTAAGCAGTGCCTAGGGTTCCATGCACATTTAGTTCTCCCCCTCACACAGAGTTTGTGTAATGTGTATCCTTGTTGTGCTAAATGCCCAGTGTAACTAAATGTCCCTTTTGTGAGATGGGGCAACACAGTGGTGTATATGTCTGTGTTGTAGATCATAGATCAAGACAGGTCAGTCTGTGTGTGTACTACTAAAAAAAGCCTGCAGCATGAACTAAAAAGGAGGATGATGGGTGGCAGTGTGGTGACAGTGATACTTTAGACTGTGGTGCAGGGGGCCCCCTTGACATTATTGGGGGGCCCCAAAATGCTTACACCGGCCCTGCCTGGCATAGGATATGTACCTGTGATTAAGTATTTTCCATCCAAAATACAAGTCATAACAATATTTAATAATATTGAAACACACACACACACACACACACACACACACACACACACACACACACACACACACACACACACACACACACACACACACACACAATTTTAACAGTAACTTGCATTACTTCTGTTTTTATTTATGCATTTATGCTTTTCCTTTTTTTTGTATATTTTGTTATATATATTCAATAAATTCTAGTTGAAATGTCAGGAGGCTGACTATGTTTATTGTAATCTGGACATAGAACAAAGCGACAATTCACTTTACCTTTATTTGATTGCAGAAGGAGTCAATTGGCCCGTCTAATCTATCCATTTATGTATAGAGTACTGTAGCACTCCATGTAAGCAGGGAATAAACTGTTGCTACTGTTTTAGTATCATACCTCGCACTCTCTATCCCTATCTTTTAACTTACCTTTTTCAACCTGTGCCATTCATAAATGAATGCTGATGATGGTCATGCTGAAGTGCTGACATGCTGAGCATATGGTGATTTCACTGCAGCAAGCTGTTTGTTATTGTATTTTTGTTTTGTTTTGTTTTTTTTGTTTTGCTTTCTTTTTTTTGTTTTTGCTCAACTCTGAGTTGAGGAGAAGTGCCAGTTTGCAAAGATTCCACATAGATGACATTTAACTGCTTGATATGTTGATTTGATTTCATTACATCATTGTTCTGAATTTCTATTTAATGAATGCCTGCAAATCTTGAAGTCTGAATCTGTTTCTTGCAGGAATTACCTGGTGGTTTAAAAAAAAGAACTTCAAAATTTTTAAACTATAACAATCCACTTGGTACAAATGTAATAATGTCACACAAATCACATCAGTGTACAAATATGGTATCGGCATTGACCTCTCAATGCCAATACTGCACTACTGTCTGACTGACATCTACCTAACACCTTGTACTCAGGGAAGCTGCCCCCCTTCACTCTATCCTTGTTACCAACAGTAATAACTAGTAGGACCAATTTGCTAGCCAACATCTCCAGTATCTTTGGGAAACACTCCATCTCCCATAGAGTCAGTCACTATTCTTATTTAAGAAAGAAGTAGCAAATACCTTGGTATACGTAAGTTTCCATATGGGACACATGGGGGTCAGGGTAATTATGGTTAGTAGGCTGTAAGCTTGGCATGAAGCTATGAGCTTATGAGTTACATGGCAATCATCCAAAAGACACCAAATATAGGCACATGACTACACTGTGCATAGAAGCTGTTATGGGAATGAGATAATAGCTGTACAGTACGTGAAGTATAAACACCACAATGGTGACACAACACTGAACCAAGTAATAGAGTAAGACTATAAAATATTTTAAGATTTAAGATGATCATTAGGATTCAATAAAATGTTTCAGCTCTGTGTAGAGCCTACACGGAATGTATCTGTGTGCACGGCCATGATCTTCCCTCAGCAGCGTGCCATGCATATTAATGGTGTGGTACATCTAAGGGACATTTCGTGGTGAGAAACCTCACAGAACAAGACAGATAATGAATCCTTGTAACACCAATGGCACATCCACATACCTGTCAACTTGTTAACCTGACCAAAAGGAATATAAGAAATATTGCCAGAGCTGTATATGCAATTATTTAACTAATTTGGATTTATTATTTTTTTTTACTTTTATGTACATGTTTGCAGAATGCACCATGTTATTTAGCTATACTTAGCTCTGCGCACACATTCATCAGACATTCACTAGACATCTAAAATAGAAACGGGATGCTTTTGATTGATTTTTTTTCTTTTTATGTGCATGTTAGCATTATTTAACTATGCTTAGTTCTGCATACCCATGCATCAGACATGCACCAGACATAAAAAAAATAGAAACCTAGCAGCACACAAACCTGTGCAGCAAAGCTGCGCTAGGGTTGCAGTAGCACCTTCACAGTATATATGAAGATACATGAGTTCCCTTCACTCCTCTTGTGGCGAGATAGTTTGAGTGATGACCTATAGGGTACTTTGTCATGGGATTGATTCCTGAGCAGTGATACCTTCTATATATATACTGCTGTGAAACTGTTAGGTCACTGAAACATCCATTCACTTTAAATTCAATTATTGTCATATTTAGTAAAGGTCCACAATGCTAAGCAGTGCTTAGACATGAGTAATGTTTTTTCTTGTTTGCTTGTTGCTAGACATCTCTTAAACATTGGATTTTCATGTTTGCGTGATGCTAAGTGATGTGGCACATTTTTGAAAGATTTAGTATGATGTGCAATGGCAGGAATGCATCCTAGTTAAAGGGCAATTGGCAGGAATTGCTCAGTATTCCTTGGAGCCTAATCTTGTGTGCAGGTATGGCTGTCTTGGGGGAAGGAGTGAGTCTAGGATTTTTATTGTACTCCTGGTACAGCACCATGGACCCCAGCTGGTGCAGGAGAACTATGTTGCTTCAGAATGCAAGTCTGAAGCCTGGAATAGTTTTGCCAGGGACCTGAGCAGTGCAACTGGTATGCCCCACACTGGAGAGCAGTGACATCACCATTATGATTACCTCCAATGAAGGAAGAGGGATACTTTGGATCAGTGGATCCAAGAGTGACAGATGAGAACCCCCCCCCCAAAGATATGCAAGTATGTTTTCTAGTAATTATAAATATACAAGCTGAATTGGTGCAAAAGTGGTATGCTTAATGGTTTCCCTCTCTTGCTGCAGAAGAGAGGGCTTGCAATGTATGGTCTCAAGCAAGGTGTTTGGCATGGATGGAGCAAGTGCATGGTAGGTAAGAAAATCAATAACATATTAAATGAATGTATAAATTAATGACAAAATAAAAAATAGAGATATTGCAGTCTTAACAGACATGAATGGAGTACCTGGGGCATCACAGACTTTCGTTAACATGGCAGTGCATATCTGAACTGTAAAAACAAGTAAGCATGCAGTACTGTGTAGCATAGCTTCCAACCATTACTTAATATTGCTGAATACCCAGATTAAGAATCAATGTCGTGGTCTACTCATTGACAGAAATACACTGCTGATTGCAGTCAATAACTCATTAGGGTAAACATGTATGTTAACATAATTCCTAGGTAGCTATCCATGTGTTTAAATGCAATATTTGAAACAACATGAATCAATAAAGTGTAAAAGGAGATAGTGCTGTGATAAAGTTGTATTTCAAATAAAAGGTTCACTATTAATGTAGTCACTGCTTGTCGGTTCTAATCCCACACCAGCCAACTGAAAAATTGTGCTGTTTTCAATACGTTTTAGCATTTTATCAATAAAACATAACCATAATTGCATGTGAAGTACACACCCATACACCTGTGCCTTGAATGTCCAGTTGTCAAGTGTAAACAGTCTACATGGACATAACCTCTCAAATTCCACAAGTTTTGAAGAATGTAGTGAATATTGCCCCATATGTATGGTCTGTTTGGTATAAGATCTTATTTTACTGGTCATTCTCTGCCAAATTGGTGAGGATCAATGTCACAAAAAAGTCAGTCCTCTGAATTGCAGATATTAGACATCTCTTTAAATGCATTTTAATGGCAAATCTGTTATCTGATATAATTTAGTATTGTTTTGTTGTTAAATACATTTTCATTTACATTATTTATTGTGTTCATTATATTTTTTCCATTACTTTCTTTTATCTTATTCATTAAATTTTTTGTGTTGCATTTTCTTTTCTTTATGTTTCTATTCTATTTATCACAGCACAAAGGATAGGTCAGTTTCTGGTGATCCACCTGCCTTGACTCCTCTGGCTGAGGCACTGGGGCCCAGCACATCTAGGCTGCAGTCTGATGGCACCCCCCACTGCTGCTCCTGCACTACCTGCTCCTTCAGGTAGTTCCACCCCACAGGTCAGAAAGTGCCCCCCTCTGGGAGTGGATACAGAAAGGATTCCTATCTCACCTGTGCACAACTGCCAGGCATGGCTTGTAGACTTGTGCAGCAGACTATCAGCACACTTCTATGCTGCATGGAGAGCATGCTGACCATCCTGGTGTAAAAGTCTGACTGCAGGTGCTAGTGTCAGCCACTGGCTCCAAAGGAGCAGTGAAGGTGCAGTGCTTATAGTCTCATGGGGAGGACGTGAGTCACACTGTTACCATGTTTGACATCCATGAGACCTGGAACCCCCATCCCCCTCCCCAACCAAGGTGTTCATAACCCTCTTGTGTCTCTCATGAACCCTGTGTGCTATCTTATGTCTTGACTGTCTACAAATGCTTCCTCACCGTCCCAACTTACCTTCCCCACCCATACCTATGTCCCTTCCACAACATTTCACACTCTCCGTAAAAAAAAAAAAAAAAAAAAAAAAAAAAAAAAAAAAGCACCTGTCCCCCCAAAAAAAATCCGCCCATACAAAGCTCTCCAATTTGCATACATGTCCCCTGGACACACTTTATTTGGTCCAATTGGCTTGACAACACATTTATGTTGTCATCACCCCCCTCTCTGTGGGTGACAGTCCAAATTCAGCTAAAAATCTTTTGAAGTGCATAGTTGTTGATGTTGCAGAAATAGATAGCTATGGTTCTTTTCAACACTCTTCCTGCATATTCCTACCTGCCTTTTGCTATCTTTTCCACCTGCTTGCACATTTTACCACTTTCCTATTTCCCCAATTTTCTTTTCTTTAGAGAATCATTGTGCAATGCTGCGCTATGCGCAGCATTGATAAGCTAAGCTAAATGGCAATGTATTATTACATGTATGTGAAAGCATAATAACCACATTCAAAAAGTTCACCTACTCCCATTTCAAAGCCAGTACCATATGACTTGAACAATAGTGCATCACCCCAGAAAGCCACACAGCCAGTTAATTAGCACAACCGTTGTAAGCAAAATATAGTAATTTGTCATTATTGCATCATAAAACATGTTTATGGGATTCTACACAGTGTCACATCAAGCAACAAATATGCTAAAATATTAATTGAAAATTAGGGATTTAACTGGGGATCTGGTAGAGAAATATATCAATCTAAAGCCATACACATAGTAATAGATGTTAGTGAGGTAAGTAACAGCAGTTCAGTGTGCAATTATCTGTGCATGTAAAACAGAGCTGCTATATCACTGACTCTGCAGCTCAATCTGTAAAATTCTTTGAAAAAAAATATTTTATGGTTCACATGGTCCTGGGTTCGAATACATCTGTGTCTAGCATTTAAAATACATGCATGTGTACATCACCATTATAAATTGTGATATGTATGACAGTGACATCACCTATTTATCCACCCAATGCAGTACAGATGGAATGCCTGCTTCTAAATAATGGAGGTCAAAAGCTTACAGATAGGAACACATTTTAAATATTTCTATTACAACCCTAGAGAGTGCTAGAATGTCAGGTTATGCATTAACATGAATTCCCAGAGAAATGTGCAGTATGTAATTCAAATGTGGCCCAGTAATTCTACAATGCAGTCCACAATAACTTGCCAATGATATTCCAGACAACCATAGGTGTAAAAGTAACAGACATATGTGGGAGTCATGCTAGAAGGAAGGGTTGCAAGCACACATGTTCCAGATGACTACCATGACATTATATATGACTTGTCAGATGCTTGAGTGGTTGACATTATGGTTAATGTACCCCCTACCTTGTTCAAGAACACACACAGCATGTTGCCTATTACTCTGTTAATGATACCTGTGGCTAACATAATTACCTTAAACACATACCTTAATTTCCAATGGGATGTCTTTCATCAGTCTGGCTCGGGCTGTTAATCTAGTCTACCATAAGTCCCACTGTTACTATTCTGTGTTGTCGCCCTGCAAAGTCTTCACTCTCTCTGTGCATGTCTGTTACCAGCAGCAGCAGCAGCTTCAGTCTGTATCACACACATCTGTATGCAAAAAGTAGCTGGTACAAACATTCTGTCTGTGCTGTCGTTGTATTTTTACCCCACTAGTTTTCACACCAACATATAAGAAAGGGGATGGAATCTACACTGATGCCTTATATCTTGTTGAGTAGTTACATGGGATTGCCTGATTATACTGCACAAATGTAGGCTGTATTTAGCATTTCTGAAACACAGATTGGTTCAAATGCAATCAGCTGCTTATGAAAACCATCATAAAAGATACATTTGTAGCTAGGCAAGCCAGTGTGAATGAGAGTTACTTCTTATATCTAACTTATTGACACATTTCTTGTAGAGCAGTATCTTTCAACAGAGAAGTATTGTACTCCATCAGGTATGCACCCATTTTGCCTCCTGCATGATGCATATGTTTGAATGTACATAATAATGTAGATTACATCAGTAAGCCTTTGTTATAACTGTACTGATGACGTGGCATTGATCTCTAGGCCTGTTAGATGTACAGAGGATGCAAAGTACATCAATGGTATAATGGTGTGTGATAACTTGGTACACAGGTCACCTGGGTACTTCATTTTATAGCAGTTGTAATAGTACACTGTTTTTTGTTTTGTTGGCACTATTGTTTATATTTCTTTTGTGTGTGTGGGGGGGTATTTCCTGCCATGGGGAACACTACAATAGACGACTGTGTTGGGTATGTGAGCATACATGAGGATCTGTCATGGCACAAACAGGAATATGCCACTA
The DNA here is from genome assembly GCF_019279795.1 of Protopterus annectens. Taxonomy (NCBI): domain Eukaryota; kingdom Metazoa; phylum Chordata; order Ceratodontiformes; family Protopteridae; genus Protopterus; species Protopterus annectens. The sequence goes on along the minus strand of NC_056725.1, from coordinate 1,444,428,595 downwards.
TTGCTACTATCCTAGTTGCATCCACAATCTTTGTATTTTTGGACCATTGTTGAATTTGAGATGTATAATCAATAGGTAAATACGGAGAGCTTTCCTTTAGTGATCTATCTCAACATAGTTTACTTGTATGTATGTGATCCTTATATGTGTTCTCATTTCTTTGTATTTCAGAAAACATTGTACATGCACGTCATAGGCCACCATTTTATGAGGCGGTAAACAACCTCATTATTGAGGCATTGTGACAACATTATCTAGTCATGCTGTCCCAAGGGAAGGCAAATAAGTCAGAACGTGCAGTCCTGTGGGATGAATTGGAGCACAAGATCAATGCCGTGGGTCATCAAAGTAATTGCTGCACACAGATGCGACATAGTGCCACAAACATGATCAGTGCAGCAAGGCGGCACGCAGCTGATGTGGCGAGGGATCATAAGGTCACTGGTGGTAGGCTGCATCAGAACCTCTTCTCACAGCCACAGAGGAATTCCAGGCAAACCTTGCTGCACAGGACAGCTCCCAGGCATCCATCAGTCAATATGTTGTGGATTTGAGTGTCACCCATTCCTCTAAAGAGGAGGTTCCAGATATGCTTAGTTTGATCAGCAGTAGAATACCACTGCATTCATCCTGTCAAGGTGTATATAGTTTTACAGGATACATATTACGTTGTAGAACCATAACAAGTTCAGGTTCCATATTGTCAAACCCATATGTTTGAAATTTCAGAAGTTCGAACGTTTCAATGGGGATGTCCATTCAATGTGGATAGGGAAGAGTTGGTATATTTAAAGAGTGGGTGTGGGGGGCACAGCTTAGTAGTGCAGGTATTAATGTAATGCTTTTCCCTTTTTATCAAAGATGACCAGGGAGGTTTGTCTTTGCCCTCTATACAACCTAATGTCAGTGCCTCATCAGACTCTGATGATGGTAGCCAAATTGAGGCACAGCTGTAAGTTGTAGAGGCTGAATCAGAAACAGAGGTTTACATCCCTCTGCCACCCTCATTTTCACTGTACATGGCCAGTTTGCCTACACATAACCAGTCCCCTGAGGCCACAGACATTGGACAGTTGGAGAGTGGGGACATTGAAAAGAGAAGTGTGGCTACTATGGCTGCGGTGATTGTTGAGACTGGCCACAGCCAAACTGTTGGGGAGGTTCTACACTGGTGGATCTATACAGGTGCATAGGAGACCTATTGATACAGGTGATCATAGGAGGCCTGTTGTCCCTCCACCACCTGTTGATGCCTCATCACATGTCACTTGGCATATGTTTAGGGCTGTCATGGAGGCACAGGCATGTTCAGAAAGGAATTCCTGACAAATGCTAAGGGTTATGGATGCAGCACAGTCTGACATCCTTGACTGCTTCCACCTTGTTGCTGATATCTTGGATTGGTTGACTGACACAGTGGAAAAAGAGAGGTCTGAGATCGATCGCAGACTACCAGTCATGGAAATCAGATTATCTGTGATGGAAGTACCTTCCACATCGTGGACGTAGGTCTGTAATTACATCTGCTGAGAGTCAATGTGGCCATGCCCAATCAATCATGCTCCCGCTCCCATAATGGCAGTACATCTATTGCTCCAGAGAGGAGTGCACTGTCCACACCAAGATGTAGCAAGCCATAGGTTCATGGTCCTGGGTGTTCCCATGCAGGACAAATGCCCAGTCGACATCAGCCACCTTCAGGTAGTAGAACAGCATTTGATCCTGAGCATGGGGGTGCCAGTGAAACTCCTGGCAGAGCCAGCTCTCATGTTTGGGGGCATAGACGAACTGTCAGGTCTACCATGCATATCTCACAGCTGTCCAACATACAGATACATGGGACTAGCACTGAGCTCAGATGTGTTCATGCAGACACTTACACACAAATGTCATATTGAGGGTACCTACAGACACACACACAAAATTTCCATGGACCATCTTGCCTGATTTCCTTACTTCCTCACACACACGCTTGCCAACCTATTCCATCAGCCTAGACTTTCTGCACCCCCATGCAACACTATGTGGAAGTGATAACTGTGCCACATCCCTATCATGTTTCACATGGATGCAGTGATGTAAAGCTGCATGTCTGATGCACAGGGTAACTATCTACATTAGTATGAATTTGTTTTATCCACTAGTGCTGTTGACATGTTACTTGTACTTGTCATTTACATATATTGTACTTTGCATTTTATAATGTGGAATAGCATGATAATCTGAGTATGTTACAATGGATGCTGTTGTAAGGGCTGTAGAGTCACACAATGAAATGTGTCTCATGGAAATATGTATGTTTCTGTTTCAGGATTGTGTAGTACACACCTATAGGTACGCATCTATAATCAACTCAGCAAGGTCAGAGTATAGGTTTGTATGTCAGCACAGACGACAAATGTCATCAGAGTAGTAGTACAGTACAGGTTCAGAGGTGTTTACTAGGCTAATGACCACAAATGCTTTTTTAAGTCTAGCCATGCATCCCAAATTCTGACAAGTTGTGATACCCTTAATAAGTGTAAGCAGGGGTTTGGGGGATGAAACGTTTACAAGCAGAAGCCTGGGAGATGAACCATTTACAGGTTGCCTGTGTCCATTAGAGACAGAGGTGCCAAGCCAGGGATGAAGTTCCTGTTCCCTGTCCAATTGTCCAAGTTGCACTTGATTTGGGTTAGGGAGAAACTCTGCTTCACATGGATGTTGAGCCTGTTTCATAGACAGGGTAGTCTCTGGGAATGCATGCCTATCTCTCCTGCAGGTCCTATTTATATCACAGGTAAGGTTTAAGTCTTTAGAATAGGTAATTCTGGTGCTGTTTGTTTTGAGGATATGCATGATGTCCATCAGAGTTGGGTTTGACAATGGCATGTATGCTAGGCATATATCTCCCCTCAAAAGCTTGTAGGAGACACCATACAGGGATAGGGCCTTGAGGCGACATGCATTGGGCATTTTACTTATGCACTGTATTCTTTTAGTGAGGAACCTCTGTGAATGTTCCAGTTGTTGGATATGCCTGGTTAGGTACATACCAAAGGGGGCACTGTACTCAATGATAGGTCTAGTGAATGCTGAATACAGTGGAACAATGACTTCCTTGGACTTAGATGCCATACCTTTCTTTCTAAGTTGTGCAACATAGAATGATTTCCTCACTACTGTAGACAGATGATGGTTAACGGCTAGATTACTATCTGTCTGTGTCCCTAAGTCCCTGACTACTGGGCCACTTCTAAGGGCTATGTTGTCAATATGAAAGTTACTTGGGGTGGATGACTTCCCAAAGAATAATAATATGCATTTCTTGGCATTTAATTTTAGTCCATGGCTCAGACACAAGTTGCTTGTCTGCATCAGCCCCTACTGGAGAACATTTGTGTCCATATGGGATTCAATGACAGCTCCTAATTTGTAATTATTTGCAAATTTATTCAGCCAGAAACCACTGAGATTGGCCTTGATGTTAGAAAAGTAAATGCCAAAAAGGAGCGGTCCAAGGACTGATCCCTGAATGACTCCACTTGTGACTGGCCTCTTTTTTGAGGTGGACTCTCCAGTTCTAACTTCCTGGATCCTGTCTGTTAGCCAGTTGGCTATCCACTGGGTGAGATATGAGTTTGTAACTAACCTACTGGTTTGTCAACAATGCCTGAGTGGGGTATTATGTCAAATGCTTTGGACAGGTCAAGGTAGGTAGGGTGAACCAGTTTACCATCATCCATTGCTTTGGTTACCTTCTCAAAGAAGTCCACCAGGTTGAATAGGCATGATCTGCATTTGATGAAACCAAACTGGGTTGGGTCCAGTGTCTGGAGGTTTACTATATTCCTACTGATCATCTCCATGATAATTCTTTCCATGATTTTACATATAAGACTAGTAAGACTTATGAATCTGTAGTTTCCGGGGTCTGTAGAGAGCCACCTTTGTGCGGTGGGATGACTATTGCTGTTCTCCATTCATGAGACACCGCTTATTAGGAGGCTACAGTTAAATAGTAATTCCAGAGGCCCTGATAGATCATGTTTCATGCTATTTAGAAGGCATCCTGGGATAGTCTATGGGACTATTGATGCAATGTTCTTGGTCTTATAGAGAGCATTGAGGACCTGTTCCCTAGTGATAGCAGGGGGAGTTATATTTGATAGTACTTTCTTAGGGAATGTTGAGGGGGAGAGATGGGTAAAGCTGGAGCTAAATTTATCAGCCAAGAGGTTTGCTATATCTTCTGGCTCATTATATAATACAGCACACAGTGCCTGGCTATATGGGTAGATCTAGCTATGAGTTTTTGTAATCCTATCAAACAATTGATTAATGATAGTTATGGTCTATAGATTGTATAAAAAGATTTATAAAGTCCAGGCAATTAAAAATAATGAAGTCATTGTTTATTAATTATATTAGATCCATATTTGAGTATGGAATAACAATATGGAAACCCTATATGAAAGCAAGCACGAGTAAACTGGAAAGAGTACAGTGGAAATATACCAAAGGCATCCATGGATGTGAAAATTTAAGTTATTATGAAAGACTAAAATATTTGAATGTATACAACATCTCTTATAGATATCTAACAGGAGATCTTATTCAAGTATATAGGGCATTTAGAGACAACTACCTCTGGGAATGTTTGTGGTTATCACAGTACTAGAGAATCATCAGACAACCTATGCAAACGTTTGAGTCTGTATGGAGAGATGATAAGTCAGCAAGCGAAGGAGAGAAGTATTGCTGAAATTGAATTCATCCTCAGGTTTTGGCGAGTACCTTCAAAAAGTGGACACTTTTTCACAAAATGTCACCTAGATGACACTGATGTAGAGATTGTATTTATACAACATATATCATGGAAAGAAGTAGATCAAAAGTTTAAAAAAAGATATCTGTGTGCACAAGAGCCAGGATAAAAAAGTATCCAATGCTATAGGTGCAATGGTGCAATGACTGGAAAAAATGACTGCTTAGAATCCTTAAAATATGGAACCATTCCTAGAATGGGGCCAGGCCAAGGGAAAGTACCCCCCCCCCCCATTGTAGTAGGAAGTGGTAGTCCACAAAAAATAAAATAGGCCAAAGAAGGGCCATAAAGATAATACAGTGGACTATTGAAGATAAGAAAGAAATTATGTATTGTTACTATTATGCAAAAAGCCCAGAATTTCCAGACACAAGATATACAAAAAGTTTGAGAGAAATTAGAGGAAAGAAAAATATTGTTACTATTATGCAAAAAGCCCAGAATTTCCAGACACAAGATATACAAAAAGTTTGAGAGAAATTAGAGGAAAGAAAAATATTCCCATAAGAAAAACTTTCAGAAGCTTAAAAAAATTGTGTTCGTTAATGCAACAGATTTGTGAAAAAGTACACGAAATATTGATTTGTTTGAAAAAAGAAGCATCTGAGGAAATGAGAAAATATAAACAAATCCTAGAGATTTTTGAAAAGTATAAAAAAGAAATATGGACATGGGAAAGAAAGAGATATTTGATATGGTGTAGTATTTATGCAAAGGCAAAAGCCAAATTAATATAAAGAAAGCGGCCCCAAAGCTATTCAATGAGTAATACAGGCAAAGGCATCCAGATCTGGAAAATTTCACAATACAAAAATACATGTATATCACAAAGAGGGAATGTAGAAAAGAAGATCGGTAAAGTAGAAGTTAAAAAAAAATAGAAGTTCAAGTTATGGAGTACATGCAAAGTGAAGGATTTGGTGTAGAAGGAAAAACGCAGGTTACATTACAGCATGATGGAACAAATCCCCAAAGTAAAGAGAAACAGGAAGATCAGGAGACGTCTGAAGAAGAAATACAGACATGGGAAAGAAAAAGAGATTTAATATAGTGTAATATCTATGCAAAGGAGAAAGCAAAACTAACCAATACAAAAACAGCAGCAGCAAAGATATTTGAAGAGAAATACAGGCAACAATACAAGAAATAAGAAGACAGAGGAAATGTTGAAAAGGACATTAGTAATGGAGAAGTTAAAGAAATAGAAATTGAGGTTATGGAGTACCTGTAAAGTGAAGGATTCAGTGTAGAAAATCTAATTCAGAAAGCACCACAACAGGAAAGAGTAATGGGCATCCAAATTAAGGGAAAACCAGTGGAACAGGAAGCAAATGGTGAATCTATATTACATTTTTGAAAGTTTCAAACATCGAAAACCATATGAGCGATGAAGTATATAGCACGATCCCAGCAATAACCTCCAAAGATCCTCACCTCTAAAACTCAGTTAGTAGGGAACTTTAAGAACACAAGGATGAGGAACACCATGATAATGCAGCAAAAAAGTTCTTCTTTATTGGTACAAAACAAGGAAGATGAGCGCTTTCACGTACAAACTGCACGCTTCTTCAGATCTAACTCATATGGCTAAAACAAAGCTTATATAGTGCTTCTAATTGGTAAAATCATTGTATCCATTAATTAATTAGTCAATTACCATCTTGATTAGTTGGCTGAAGCATAAAGCAAGCTGTTGCTCCAAATAGTAACTGTTACTTGCTAAACAACAACTAAGACACTTACTGTTTCTACAAACAGGAACATTTTGTATGTATGACTAAAAAATCATTCAAAAACATTTAAAATCAAGTTACATGAATTGATAATCATATATATCACCTATATCAAAATACATATATAAAAAATACAATATTTATAAATGATGAGAAAAACATATAAAACAATATATAAGATACCATGACCTATGTATGTGTGTGTAAATGCTAATGACATAAGAACCAATTCATTCATGGTATTAACATCTAACTCAAAGATCTCAGTTACTATAGTATCATATCCTACGAGACAAACTGTACTGAGAAAAAATGCTCATAATACTGTGTCATCATGGAACAGCTTACCGCTGTTAGAAAACCTGTATCGCTATAAAATGTATAGCTTACTAAACTAAAAATAGCACTGTTTGTATTAAGCTGAAGCTACAGCTTAAACCTGACTAAAACTACGTGTCTACTTGTGTAAAAAATAGACTAAAAAATAGAATAAAGAATGTATATAACCTAGCGATCAAACTTTCATGATGAAACTAGAACCTCCGTGGCTTATCAATGTCCATCAAGAAGCAAGAATATAAACATGTATCTGAAAGGGACAGAATCATAAAGCATCATAAGGGTGTAGCTGTTATAGTAGTCAGCTATAACTAATCATTTTATTTTATTCTAGCACAACCCAGACAATGGAGACTGTTATGTTTTCCTGTATGATATTCCCTAGTACTAATGTATGAATATTTATAAATTATCTATAATGTAAATGTGCAAAGTGCATCTCATGTTTCAGATAGGCTCTAGTTAAAAAAGTAAAAGTAAAACCATCCTTAAAAACATCATGTAATATTTAAAACGTAATAACAAGAATATATTATAGATCTCTCATGAAATGTTTGTAATAGTATATAAATATAATATAATTAAATAAATAAATAAATAAATAAACATATAATTATGAATATGATTACATGACTAGTCAATTACAAAATAAAACAATATGAATCATATATTGTGGGTCAATAATTATAGTCTTAAATATGACTCTATAACTTTAAAATACAAATATTTTGTGTATGTATGTATATAATCTTGATATATATACATAAAAGTATATATATTTTAAAAGGGATTAAAAAATGATATATCCAGAGATAGAATTTCAATGGTATATGTGTCAAAGAATTCCTAAGAACTACTTATGTATATGAAAATAGGACAATGTGTTATTTCAGGCTTCTTTTTTTAAGGACTGATCTCACACTAACATATTGATTTAGGCCTGGAGTGTGGTGTGCTTTAAATGTATCTACCTGTAAAGTGAAGGATTCAGTGTAGAAAATCTAATTCAGAAAGCACCACAACAGGAAAGAGTAATGGGCATCCAAATTAAGGGAAAACCAGTGGAACAGGAAGCAAATGGTGAATCTATATTACATTTTTGAAAGTTTCAAACATCGAACACCATATGAGTGATGACTGAAATTTCAAAAATATAATAAAAAAATAAACATAAAAAACTATACTTACCTAAATGCTGCACCGCCACACCCCGCTACTTAAATATTTCTACTTCGAGATCGCACTACATTGAAGTAAAGGGAAAATATTCCCTATGGCGATTTCCGTGTTACGCGTGCGATGTTTTGACCAATCTGGTTCTCTCAATACGTGTTCGCTGCTTACAATTTTCGATCATGCAATAGGAAACCCAATTGGTCAGTTGAAGTATGAAGATATTTTGGAGCCTTCCAGAAAAAAAATTATAAACATTCACTTGAAGATACACAGCAAGGGAAGGAACAGTAAACTGTGGAAACTCTGAAGCAGTCAAGGCTGAGGAGTGATAGACTAGTGAGTTCTCATATGACAGTGCAATGAATGACACAGGATGAAATTGCTAGAGATGCTATAGAACTTTCTATAGAAAGTCCACAGGAAATGGAAAACAAAAACTGTGCCCTCAGTTTAGAAGAAAATGAGCTAAGAGAAGAGTTGCTTGATTTAATAGTGATAGATAGACATATTAAGATCATTGAAAGTAATAGACTGCAGGTCAATAAAACCCCACAAGTCAGAAGTTTGTTAAAACAAATAAACAGTGATTAGGACTGTCTATAGAGATCCATGCAATATAACAGAAGCTAACAAGCTATATTAGTGTGCAGCTAAATATCTACCACAAGAACACAGGGTAGTGATGGAAAGGAAGTGAAGAAATCAAATACCATAATGAAAGTATCGAATACAGAAAACTATAAAGCAATTTAGACAAGAAGTGTCACTGTTAGAAGACTATAAAAGAGGGAACAGATCAACAAAATACTTAAAAAGATAGACGTGATAAAAAGCACAAAAAGGTGCAGGATATGAAATGTGATGAAGTAACAGCCAGAGAGATTTAAACAAAGTTAAGAAAAGCCTCTAATTGGAAAAGCCAAGGCCGAGATGCAGTACCTAACTTCTGGCTAAAAGTATTACATCTTTGCATAAAGGTTTAGCCATGAGTAAGAAATATTTATATGCACACCCTGAATAGACACCAACCTGGTTAATAACAGGAAAAACAATGCTCCTAATTAAGAGTGAACCTGCAAGCTACCCTAAAATTATAGACCAAAAACGTACCTTACGATGATGTATGAACTGCATACTGGAATTGATGCCAACAAAATATATAGTTATTTAGAAGAAAACTCAATTATGGCAAGAGAACAAAAGGGTAATAAAAGAAAGTCATATGGAACAAAGGAACATTTGTTGTTAAATAAAGTCGGTGGAGAACTGCAAAAATGGAAAGAATCTAAGTATGACATGGATAGACTACAAAAAAGCATTTGATAGTATGCCACATTAGTGGATAAAAGAGTACTTGAAAATGCACAAGATACATCCTACACTGATTGACTACATTACAGTGACCATGAAACAGTGGCAGACCACTTTGCAATTAAGCCATGATAAAGGAAAAATTGCTATCCCAGAGATAAAAATTCAAAGAGGGATATTCCAGGGTGACACCCGTTCACTGCTGCTATTCTCTCTTGCCTTTAACCCATTAAGCTGTTACTTAACACCTTAGGCCATGACTGTAATTTGGCTCCCAGAAAACAACAAAAGTGTAAAGACTTCTCATCTTCTCTTTGTCCATGATTTAAAACTGTAAAGCTCATCAGATGAGGAAATGAAAGCACAACTGCAAGTTGTCAAAACTTTTCAGATGATATAAAAATGTCATTTGGGCTTGATAAATGTGCAAAAGCAACCTTTAAAGCAGGAAAACTACACCATCAGGAAAACATCAGTTTGGGACAAGAATGTGCTATAAAAAAACTTGAGCAAGAAGGAATGTATAAATATTTGGGAATTGATGAAGGATCAGCAATAAAACATGAACAAATAAGAATAAAACTAAGGAATATTTTAGAAGATTAAATTAATCCTGAAAACAGCACTGACATCTAGGAAACAATTTCAAGCTATAAACCAAGTTGCTCTTCCAGTCCTTACTTTCAGTTTTGGGGTGATTGACAGGCCCTAAAACATGTTGAATTGATTAGACAGGAAAACAAAATGGATGCTTCATGCTCACCAAATGATTTATAAAAATCAGTGCATACCAAGATTATATATTCCTTATTCCAAATGAGGGATGGGCCTCCTTGAAATTGATTACATGTATAGATCTGCAATCGTGGGACTGCACACACATATCTGCTGACCCCACAAGACCAAAATGTAGTGCAAGTTTTGAAACATGAGGAGAATAAATCTAAGATGATTTCTCTGCTTGGTCTAGCAAAAGCATATCGGCATCAAGCAGGAATAGAAATCAAACCAGACGTAGATGAAAATCAGGCAACAACTGAATCTGCCAAAAAACAAAAGAAAGAATATAAAGTGAAGGACCAGATGAGAAGGCAAGAAATGTGGAAAATGCATAAATATAATTGCAAGTATAGCAAGGTCTGGAAGAACCTCATGTTGATCAGGATCGAATGCAGGAATGGTTAAGGAGAGGCAAATTCAAACCAAAAGATGAAAGTTAATATTGGCAGCTCAAGATAGAGGACTACATACACATTGGTTTACAAAGTATATTGAACATGTGGGAGAAACAGACAGATGTAGGTTTTGTAAAACAGAATTGGAAACAGTTGCACACTTTGTTGCTGGTTGTGACATAATAATGGCAGAAGGACTGTATACTGAAAGGCATAATAATGCGATAAGACTGTTGCACTGGGGATTGTGTAAACATTATGGTACTGAAGTGGCTGAAAAACACTGGAAACATGAGCCACAAAGCATCATAGAAAATGAAGTCTACATCACATGGGATCACCCATTAGCAACAGTTCAAAAGATAAATGCTAGAAAACAGGATATAGTAGTCCATGAAAAGAAGACAAAAGTAGCATTGATCATTGAAATCGCCACACCCACTGACTACAGTGCCTTGCATACAGAGAGACAGAAAGTCATAAAATATCAGGGTTTGCAGGCAGAAATGAGAGCAATGCAGAGGAAAAATACCTAGATAGTTCCAATATTAGTAGGAACAACGGGTCTTATAAAGAAAGAATCTACGATCGTATTTAGATATGTTACCAATACATGTAACCCCATACAAACTGCAGAAGGAGACATTACCGGGCACATTGCAAGTGCTGTGAAGAGCACATCTGGCTGACATCAGAGATTGAAACAATACTAATTTCATGAACTTTAATCGTACTTTGACTTAGGAATGTTGTCCATTCCCATCATGATATTTGAAACACAAAAAGCTTGGAAAAAATTAAAAAAAGATTAAGCGCTAGTTATATGCGCTCCCTGAACAGACATAATCTGGTTAACAGCAGGAAAAACAATGCTCCTACTTAAGAGTGAAGCTGCAAGTTTTCCTAAAAACTGTAGACCAATAACTTCCCTTCCAACAGTGTATAAACTATATTGATAGTATTTCACATTCATAGATGAAAAAAATGTTTAAAAATGTATAAGATATACCCTACACTGATAAACATACCTCTTAACTGTACAGATTTTTGCAGAATGCTCAGATTTTTAACTCATATTTTTGGTCCATTTTTCATAAAAATGTGGTTTTCTGGCAAATTAGTGGCAAATCATTAAAGACTGAAGTTAGAAAATAATGACTGAAATTTGAGTTTCAGACTTCCTACCCTTCAAAAAGTTCATAGTAATGCAAAACCTATTATTCTATCAACTTTCTAAGTTTGTAAGAACAATATTTAAAAATTCTCCCTATTTTTGGGCCTTTGTCCCACTTTTATTTATGGCTTTGTCCAGATTTCTTGCTGTACAAGGTTGGAAGGTAGGGTCTATATTATATTATCGCACGTTTACAAAAGCGAACGATAATTAATCAACCCCATGTAAGTGAAAGCTTACAATGTTGAAACCTCGCTGTTCCAAAAAAAAAAAAAAAAAAAAAAAAACTTTATAACATTACATAAAGTGGAGGGCTTCGCCCACACACCCCACAATGTGGGGGGGGGGGGCTGTGCCTCCCACACACCCTCTACTTAAATATACCAACTCCGAGATTGCACTGCAGTGCTGAAAATGGCAAAGTAATGGAAGTGGCCAATCGAATTCCTTTCCAGGGAAAGAATTTGCTTAAAAGCCGCTTCGCTATTTTGCCTTTTCATTTTCTTATGTTCAATCAAGATGCATTCGACAAAATGCGTCTGCGATCATGTAATTGGAACCTGAGAGGTATGCTGACGAACTACATTACAGTGACCATGAAACAGTGACAAACCACTTTGCAATTAAGCCATGATAAAGGACAAATTGTTATTCCAAGGATAAAAATTCAAAGGGGGATATTCCAGGGTGCCTACCTGTCACCACTGCTATTTTGTCTTGCCCTTAACCCTTTAAGCTGTCTATTTAACAGTTTAGACCATGGCTATAATTTGGCTCCTAAAAACAATAAAGTGTAAAGACCACACATCTTTTCTTTGTCGATGATTTAAAATTGTATAGCTCATCACATGATGAACTGAAAGCAAAACTGCAAGTAGTCAAAACTTTTTTAGATGATATAAGAATGTCATTTGATCTTGATAAATGTGCAAAGGCAACCTTTAAAGCAGGAAATCTGCAGCACCAAGAAAACATCAGTTTGGGACAAGAATGTGATATAAAAGAACTTGAGCAAGAGGAGTGCATAAATATTTGGGAATGTATGACGGATCAACAATATAACATGAACAAATGCAAATAAAATCTTAGTAAGGAATATTTTAGAAGACGTAAATTAATACAGAAAACAACGCTGACAACTAGAAACAAAATTCATGCTATAAACCAATTTGCTCTTCTTGTCCTAACTTACGGTTTTGGAGTGATTGACTGGCCCCAAAACGTGTTGGATAGATTAGACAGAAAAAAACAAGAAGGATGCTTCATGCTCAGCAAATGATTTATAAAACTCAGTGTATACCAGGATTATATATTCCCTGTTCTGAAGGAGGTGTGGGCCTCCTTGAAATTGATTACATGTACAGATCTGCTATTGAGGGCCTCCACACATATCTGCTGACATCACAAGACCCAAACATAGTGAATTTTTGAAACATGATGAGAATAAATATAAGATGACTTCTCTGCTTAGTCTAGCAGAAGCATATCGGCATCAAGCAGGAATGGAACAAAATCAGAAGTAGATAAAAATCAGACACCAACCGAATGTGCCAAAAAAAACAAAAGAAATAATATTAGGTGAAGGACCAGATGAGAAGGCAAGAAATGTGGAAAATGCATAAATATAGTTGCAAGTAACGAAAACTTCCAGAAGAACCTCATGTCACTCATGATCGAATGCAGGAATGGTTAAGGAGAGGTGAATTCAAACCAAAACATGAAAGGTTAATATTGGCGGCCCAAGATGGTGGACAACATACACGTTGGTTTAAAAAGTCCATTGAACATGTGGGAGAAACAGACAAATGTAGTTTTGTAAAACAGAATTGGAAAGAGTTGCACACCTCATTGCTAATTGTGACATACTAATGGCAGAAGGACTGCATACTGAAAGGCATAATAATGTGGTAAGATTGTTGCACTGGGGATTTTGTAAACATTATGGTACTGAAGAGACTGAAAAACAATGCAAACATGAGCCACAAAGCATCATAGAAAATTATGAAGTCTACATCACATGGGATCACCCTTTACCAACAGTTCAAAAGACAGATGCTAGAAAACTGGATATAGTGGTCCACAAAAAGAAGACAAAAGTAGCCTTGATCATTGAAATCACCACACCCAGTGACTACAGTGTCTTGCATACAGAGACAGAAGGTCATAAAATATCAGGATTTGCAGGCAGAAATGACAGCAATGTTTAAGAAAGCTAGCCAGACAGTTCCAATAGTAGTAGGAACAATGGGTCTTATAAAAAAGAATCTACATTCATATTTAGATATGTTACCAATACATGTAAACCCATACGAACTGCAGAAGGAGACATTACTGGCCATACTGCGGGTGCTGCAAAGAGCACTTCTGGCTGACATCAAAGATAGAAACAATACTAATTTCATGAACTTTAATCATACTTTGATTTAGGAATGTTGTCCATTCCCGTCATGGTATTAGAGACCCAAAAGACTTGGGGAAATTAAAAAAAGATTAAGCAGTGTTTATATGCACACCCCGAACAGACACCAATCTTGTTAAGAACATCAAAAACAACTTTACTACTTAAGAGTGAACTTGCAAGTTATCCTAAAAATTATAGACCAATAGCTTGCCTTCCAACGACGTATAAACTATATACTGGAATTAATGCCGACAGAGTTTATAATCATTTAGATGAAGATTCAGTCATGGCAATAAAACAAAAGAGTAATACAGTCATATGGAGTAAAGGATAATCTGTTGCTAAAAAAAGTTATAATGGATAACTGTAAAAAGGCAAAGAATCTATGTATGGCATGGATTGATTACAAAAAAGCATTTGATAGTATCCCACGTTTTGGATAAAAGAATGCTTAAAAATGTATAGGATACACCCTACACAGATCAACTACATTACTTTGACAATGAAACAGTGCCAAACCACTTTGCAATTAAGCCTTAATAAAGAACAAATTATTATTCCAGGGATAAAAATTCAAAGGGGGATATTCCAGGGTGACTACCTGTCACCACAGCTATTCTGTCTTGCCCTTAACCCTTTATGCTGTCTACTTAACAGATTAAGCCATGGCTTTAATTTGGCTCCTCAAAAAATAAAAACAGTGTAAAGAACTTACATCTTCTCTTTGTCAACTGAAAACAAGACTACAAGTATTCAAAACATTTCAGATGATATAAGGATGTCATTTGGTCTTGATAAATGTGCAAAAGCAATCTTTAAAGCAAGAAAACTGCAGCACCAAGAAAACATCAGTTTGGGACAAGAATGTGGTATAAAAGAACTTGAGCAAGAAGGAGTGTATAAATATTTGGGAACTGATGAGCAGACAGCAATAAAACATGAGCAAATGCAAACGAAACTTAGTAAGGAATATTTTAGAAGACTTGAAATTAATCCTGAAAACAATGGTGACATCTAGGAACAAAATTCAAGCTATAAACCAATTTGCTCTTTCTGTTCTAACTTACAGTTTTGGAGTGACTGACTGCCCCCAAAACATGTTGGATAGGTTAGACAGAAAAACAAGTTGGATGCTGCATGCTCAATAAATCAATGCTTACCAAGATTATATATTCCCTGTGCTGAAGGAGGTATGGGCCCCCTTGAAATTGATTACATGTATCTGCTGATCTCACAAGACCCAAAAGTAATTAAAGTTTTGAAACATGAGGAGTTTAAATCTAAGATGACTTCCCTGCTTAGTTGAGCAGAGGCATATCAACATCAAGCAGGAATAGAAATCAAACCAGATGTAGATAAAAATTAGGCAGCAACTGAATGTGCCAAGGAACAAAAGAAAGAATATAAGGTGAAAGATCAGATGAGAAGGCAAGAAATGTGCAAAATACATAAATTTAGTTGCAAGTAAAGAAAACGTCTAGAAGAACCTCATGTTGATCAAGATCAAATCCAGGAATGTTTAAGGAGAGGTGAATTCAAACCAAAAGATGAAAGGTTAATACTGGTGGCCCAAGATAATGGGCTACACACACATTGGTTTACAAAGTCCATTGAGCATGTGGTAGAAACAGACAAAATATAGGTTTTATAAAACAGAATTGGAAACAGCTGCACACCTTGTTGCTGGTTGTGACATACTAATGGCAGAAAGATTATGTACTGAAAGGCAAAATAACATGGCAAGACTGTTGCACTGGGTATTTTGCACAAACATTATGATACTGAAGTGGCTGAAAAACACTGGAAACATGAACCACAAAGCATCATAGAAAATGATGAAGTCTACATCATGTGGGATCACCCATAATCAACAGTCCAACAGTAGTAGGAGCAAAGGGTCTTATAAAAAAAAATCTACAGTCGTATGCAGATATGTTACCAATACATGTAACCTCATATGAAGGCGTCATTGCTAGCCACATTGCAGGTGCTGCAAAGAGCACTTTTGGCTGCCATCAAAGATTGAAACAATACTAACTTCATGAACTTTAATCTTACTTTGTCTTAGGAATGGGGTCCATTCACATCATGGTATTAGAAACCCAAAAGATTTGGAGAAATTAAAAAAAAGATTCTATATGAATGAGAAGTGTACTAATTGGTTCTCTGACAGAGTAGCTAATGCATGGAAAAGACTACCAAATTACATTAAAGCAAGTAATAGTTTAGATATTTTTAAGAGCAGCCTGGATGCTTATTATGGAAGAAATGTTTTAGTATATTGGCAAGCTAGAAAGGCATTAATGCCCGTGCTTGAAATATTTGAATGTTTGTATGTATTTATGTTTAGGTGGCTCCATTTACAGTGAGCTCTGCACACAATTGTGTATTGCCTTTGAGGCTGCAAACATAGCTAAATAATGCTTTGTGGTTGTCCTTAGCTTAGGAGGCCAATATTACTCCAAATTTGGCTTTGGTAGACTTTATTTGTCCACTGAGCTGCTCGTTTAGTTTGATGAGAGTGCTTTTATCCTGCTGGGTGTTGCACTTCCTAAGTTTTGGCATGATTTTCTTTCTTCTGTTATACAGCTGATTGATTTTGTGATTCAACCTGGGGGCTTGCTTTTTGAGTTAGTTCTGTACTTCTTGCTGGCTACCTCTACACAGCTATTAACATGCTTGTACAGGGTTTCTGTGAAGAGTTCTGCATAGGCAGCAGTGTTCTCAGGGTTTGTGGGTGCTTGAACTCTTGCCAGATTATCACTTAATAGCGGGAGGTTAGCCTTAGAATAGTTCCTGAATATTCCAGATTTAGCTGGGGGTCCTGGTTTTATATTTTTACTTCAAAGAAGTCCAGTTTGTGGTCTGCCCTTTCCAGGGAAGACATTACAGTAAGGAGTGTGCAGCAGTCTCACATATTAGTGAGGACCAGATTCAGTATGGCTGCACCTCTGGTTGGTGTATTGACTGTCTGGTCAAGGGAGTCTGTGTTTATAAGATCCACTAACCTCTGTGCCTGTCATTTGCTCTCATATAGGATTCCCAGTTAAGAGTGTGCTTCTAATAAGTTTAAATACATGGTATGGGATTCCTGGGTCATGGGGGTGGGGGTCTATAGCTTGCAAGGAAGTAGTATTGGATTTTGCCTATGTTGATTTGAACATGGAGCAGTTCAAGTGCATTGTCTTGTTTGACCAGCCTTGAAGTATTTATATTTTTGATGTAAATAGGGACACCTCCACCTTTAGTCACTGCCTGTGAAGTCACTGGTCTAAATGTGTGGAAGGCATTATAACCTTGAACTGTTGGTGTGCTCTGCACAGCTTTAAACCATGTTTCAGTGATTGCACAGATGCCAGTATTCTGTAGGATGAAGATGACTTTTAGGGAGTGGAGTTTTTTGTTTAGACTCCTAGTATTGGTCAGTAAAACCTTTAGATTTTGTGGGTTTTGATTTGCTATGCTGGAATTATTTTCAGTTTGGCATTGCCTAGAAAAGGCATTATGGGACCACACAATGTTTTAGCTAATATTCGGAAAGCTAGAGGGGAGAGGTGAAGACCATCCCTGGCAAAGCAGTGTGGTCTGTTGGCCATCTCCTTCTAGGTTGGCAAATATTGCACCCCCTTATAATGACACCAGAAACTAAGCCAATTATTAAAGTCAATAATCTTTTGCTCGTATTGTGGGATCACCCTTGGAGAATGTGAAATGCTACTCAGTGCTAGGCTCATACAAGCCTGAGGCACATATTTCAAGAGCTCCATGATCTCTCTCTTCATATAGTCTAGGGATGTATGTCTTAGGTCATTTACTCCCACATGGATTATGACTGAGTCATATTGGTACTTGTGATCCAATGACATGAGAGCATGCATAATGTGGTGGATTATAGCCTCTGATAAGCAACTGACAATGACTTTCTCCTTACTCAGTCTGGTGAGAGGAACATTAGTGTATCTCACTGTGAGGTCTTCAATGACCAGAATGTTGAATTGTGTTGGCTTGCCTTATGGGGTTAGAGGTAGAGGCTCCATGAGATGTAGCTCTATGTTATGAAGTGGGTGTTGTTTTGAAAGAGTGCATTTGGGCCTGTTGACGGTATTTGTTATGGGTACTTCATTTAGTGGTCTTTGTGGTTTAGGAAGGTTAAATTTAAGTGTCTAAGCATATGTCTGCTTTGAATTGTGTGTGATGGGTATAGTGTGTGTACTACTGACAACCTTATTGACATCAGGAGTACATTTATATGAGAGCTTTGCCTCCAGTGATTTTGTGTAAATACATCTCTCACATACCATACCAGTTTCTTTGAGAATTAACTGGTTGTCAGTAAACATGAGGCAAATTTTACATTGCCTCAAGATGCCCATATCCACCAAGCTGGTAATGAAAACAGTCATATCTATGGCAACAGACCCTTTTTTATTGATTAAACAATTGTAGTGAGAATATTAATCAATGTCAGGAGTATCCGGTTTGCAACTATGGGAACAGTGCTTGTCACTGCAGGTTAGTTGTCCTGTGTGCAACTAGGTATTGGAGAAAATTCAGTTGTGCTTTTACATGAAAAATGTCACTCAAGGTGTCTGAGTCTGTGCATAGCACTGCCAAGCAATTGAGGGGAAACTAATATGTAGACCCTGATAATTTAATGATGATGTATTTAGGCAGATATTCTGAAGTTAGAAACAAATTAAGCAGTACTCACTGAAAATAAAGAATTAGCTTGTCAGGAATGATGAAAAGAGGTGAGCTGCAGGAACGGCTGCTACTAGTGCTGATCTCACCACAGCTTCACTCTGTCGGGATACACTTCTTTTTTGCTTCTTCTCTCAACAGAAGCAAAACATTAGCACCAATCCAAGATAAAAAGCAGGCTAAAGCCTGTTTGGTGATCCACAGTCTTATCCCAGAGGATGTAGGCTTGTTGTAGCCTTTTCCAGGAAGATGTCTTGAATACCAACCAGGCCAATCTGTTCAGTTTTGCATGCATTTTGCCTTGAGTTCCGAGGTTCATAGGATGTGACTAGAGTAGTGACCTGATGGTGATTAGGAGCATAGCTGTTGCATCACAATATAATGTTCAATGTCAGATGACATGGATATCCAAGGTTTGTCTAGAAAGATTCAGAGTGGCAGTGATCCATGTTAGATAACATTTTCATGACAATTCATGCAGCCTGCCCTTCAACAGGATAATGGAGGTGCTCTGCTTGACATGGATTTGAGGCCTATGTAAGAGAGGTGCTCTGCTTGACATGGATTTGAGGCCTATGTAAGAGAAGTGTCAACCTTTGAGAGGCCTTTCTATCCCTCCAGCTTGTCCTATATATGTCATACTGTACTGTAGTCTCTCATTAGTTCACACAACTTTCATTTGCTGTCTGGTTGCTTGAAAGGCATTGCAGCCTTTCTATCCCAAAGTACTTACTGCAAACTTGAACAAGTTTTATGTGCATGCACAAACATCCACATCTCCACTGCAGAGAGTCTCTACAGAGAATGTGTTTTACGCTCTGAACCCCAAGGGTTTAGTAGCATGACCCTTATTTTGCTGGATTTGTACATTGCACATTTGTAATTCTGCTCTTGCAACCATGCCTAATAACTGGATTATGGTTCAAGCAAGTGCCATATGCCTTGCAAAGCAGTGTACTCAATCCACCATGTTATCCCACACTGTCAGGTACTGTTTTACCTTAGAATGACACCACAAACTTAATAATGTCTTACATGTATGCATCTGTCAGGCGACTAAGTAACCACGAAATATTGTGATATATACACAAGCAATAATCTATTGCTAATGACATTAGCAGTGTTTGTTGAAGAAAAGTGGACAACATCCCATTGGCTGATGAAAAATGCTCTGCCTAACATCCACTAACAACTCACACACACACCAATTTGGCTGCAGTGAGAATAAAAATGCTACCTAAGTTTACAGACTACAGAATGCAGTACTTATCGCACATGTCATGTCTCAAGTCTGACATTAACATGACCGTAGGTAATCTTGTAGTAGATAACATCACCAGGCCTTGTGCAGGACAAGGATTTGGAGGCCTGCATCAACTGCAAGTCTCAAACAGTGCAAAACCATGCCATTCTGGAAGTCAATGTGGGATTCACACTTATACTCTTCTTTATGGAGAGACACACCCAGTTAGCTGCAGTAAAACTAGAACCCCCACCTATCTAAATTTACAGACTACAGAATGCAGTACTTATTACACAT